>NC_089741.1:24688991-24718991 GCF_040412425.1 Macrobrachium rosenbergii
TTCGGCCCCTAGCTGCAACCCCTTTCGTTTCTTTTACTGTACCTCCTCTCATATTCTCTTTCTTCTACCTTACTTTCCAACCTCTCCTAACTATTGATTCATAGTGCAACTGCGAGGTTTTTCTTGTTACACCTTTCAAATCTTTTACTGTCAATTTCCGTTTCAGCGCTGAATGGCTTCATAGGCCCCAAATTCCATATTCATTTCAGTTCAGTCAATGTAATTGAGATACATATTCTATTACCAATTAAGAATCCCAGTCAATGCTTGCTCCGTAATCTGTGTTTATATTGAGGTTTATTTATTACATATGATGCGTTCATTTTACGGAAAGGATCATATACCGAAACTAGGCAATATCCATTTCCTTTGATTCTGCGAGAACCGCAAAGGCTTAAACAGCATCTTAGAATTGTTTTCAATTTGCTCTCTCTCTCTCTCTCTCTCTCTCTCTCTCTCTCTCTCTCTCTCTCTCTCTCTCTCTCTCTCTCTCTCTCTCTCTCTCTCTTCGAAAAATAAAAGTATGAAAGAGGCCTGATCAGGTAATGTTTCCGGGTGTCCGAAAACAAAAGACAGTTGAGTGCCAGAAACTAAACCTACTGTATTGGGGTATTGGACTTCCGAATATAAAAAGTCATGCTCTCTGGAATCTGGAAGCAAAAACTCCTGCACTCCAGAATCTGAAAACAGAAAGTCCTGAATTCCAGACTCTGAAAATAGGAAGTCTTGAATTTCAGAATCTGAAAACTGGAAGTCCTGAATTCCAGACTCTGAAAACAGAAAGCCCTGCATTCCAGACTCTGAAAACGGAAAGCCCTGCATTCCAGACTCTGAAAACAGAAAGTCCTTTATTCCAGATTCTGAAAGTAAAAAGTCCTGAATTCAAGAATCCGACAACAGAAAGTCCTAAATTCCAGAATCTGAAAACAGAAAGTCCTGCATTCCAGACTCTGAAAACAGAAAGCCCTGCATTCCAGACTCTGAAAACAGAAAGTCCTGCATTCCAGACTCTGAAAACAGAAAGCCCTGCATTCCAGACTCTGAAAACAGAGTCCTGCATTCCAGACTCTGAAAACAGAAAGTCCTGCATTCCTGACTCTGAAAACAGAAAGTCCTGCATTCCAGACTCTGAAAACAGAAAGCCCTGCATTCCAGACTCTGACAACAGAAAGCCCTGCATTCCAGACTCTGAAAACAGAAAGTCCTGCATTCCAGACTCTGAAAACAGAAAGCCCTGCATTCCAGACTCTGAAAACAGAAAGCCCTGTATTCCAGACTCTGAAAACAGAAAGTCCTGCATTCCAGACTCTGAAAACAGAAAGTCCTGCATTCCAGACTATGAAAACGGAAAGCCCTGCATTCCAGACTCTGAAAACAGAAAGTCCTGCATTCCTGACTCTGAAAACAGAAAGTCCTGCATTCCAGACTCTGAAAACAGAAAGCCCTGCATTCCAGACTCTGAAAACAGAAAGTCCTGCATTCCAGACTCTGAAAACAGAAAGTCCTGCATTCCAGACTCTGAAAACAGAAAGTCCTGCATTCCAGACTCTGAAAACAGAAAGCCCTGCATTCCAGACTCTGAAAACAGAAAGTCCTGCATTCCAGACTCTGAAAACAGAAAGCCCTGCATTCCAGACTCTGAAAACAGAAAGTCCTGCATTCCAGACTCTGAAAACAGACAGTCCTGCATTCCAGACTCTGAAAACAGAAAGTCCTGTATTCCAGATTCTGAAAGTAAAAATTCCTGAATTCAAGAATCCGACAACAGAAAGTCCTAAATTCCAGAATCTGAAAACAGAAAGTCCTGTATTCCAGATTCTGAAAATAAAAAGTCCTGAATTCAAGAATCCGACAATAGAAAATCCTAAATTCCAGAATCTGAAAACAGAAAGCCCTGCATTGCAGATTCTGAAAACAGAAAGTCCTGAATTCCAGAATCTGAAAACAGAAAGTCCTGTATTCCAGAATCTGAAAACAGAAAGTCCTGAATTCCAGAATCCGGAAACATAAAATCCTGCATTCCAGAATCCGAAAACAGAAAGTCCTAAATTTCAGAATCAGGAAACAGAAAATCATGCGTTCCAGAATCCGAGATCAGAAAGTCCTGCATTCCAGAATCCATAAACCAAAAATCCTGCGTTCCAGAACTCGAAAACAAAGCCCAGCATTCCAGATTCTGAAATGAAAGAATCCTACATTCTAGAATCCGAAAACAAAAAGTCCTTCATTCCAGAGTCTGAAAACAGCAAATCCTACATTCTAGAAAAAAACCTGCATCCTAGAATTCGAAAACAAAAAACCTACAGTCCATATTCCGAGAACGAAAAATCATGCATCTCAGAATCAGAAATCAGAAAGCCCTGCATTCCAGAACTGAAAAAACTCCTGCATTCCAGAACTAGAAAACAGAAATTCCAGCATTCCAGAATCAGAAAACAGAAATTCCAGCATTCCAGAATCAGAAAACAACGAAAAATCCTGCATTCCAGAAACCGAAAACAGAAAGTCTTGCATTCCAGAATAAAAAAAATCCTACATTCCAGAATCCTGAAACAACGAAAAATCCTGCATTACGGAATCTGAAAACAGAAAGTTTAGCATCCCAGAATCTGAAAACAGAAAGTCCTGCATTCCGGAATCCGAAAACACAAAGTCCTGCATTTCAGAAGCAGAAAACAAAGAGTATCGTATAGCAGAATCTGAAAACAAAAAGTCCTGATTTCCAAAGTCTGAAAGCAAAAAGTACCATATTCCAAAATCCGAAAGTCCTCCATTCCAGAATCCGGAAAAAATCATACATTCCAGAATCCTACAACAAAAGGTACCACATTCCAGGATCAAAAAACGAAAAGCCCCACATTCCAGAGCCTGAAAAAAGTACCCGTATTCCAGAATCCGAAATCAAAAAGTCCTGAATTCCAGAATCCGAAAACAAAAAATCGTGCATTCCAGAATCCGAAAACAAAAAATCCTGCATTCCAGAATCCGAAAACAAAAAATCCTGCATTCCAGAATCCGAAAACAAAAAATCCTGCATTCCAGAATCCGAAAACAAAAAAAAATCCCGCATTCCAAAAAATCCTGCATTCCAGAATCCGAAAACAAAAGTCCCTCATTGCAGAAAACAAAAGGTACCATATCCGAGTATTCGAAAACAAAAGGCACCGTACCTAGGTACTTGAAAACAAGCGGATGTTATTCCCAGAGAATTCCCGATGGCGCAGCTTTAAAGAAAGAGTCCCCACTGACAGCCATACCACCGGGATTCCTGGAAATATGCAGAGGGAACAGAATGCACTAATTCCAGTCGCTGGTGTCGTGGTAATCTGTGCTTTAGTTTAGCAGCTCATTTACGAAGCTACTCTCTCTCTCTCTCTCTCTCTCTCTCTCTCTCTCTCTCTCCATTTTACATTCCAGCATTTTGTGAAAGAGGTATGCAAGCTTTTCTTAAGCGTACAGCATGATTATCTAGGAAAGAGTGTGCCTCTGGACCTTAAATGGGTTTGCCTAACTAATCCATTTTCCGGCGAGTTTTGTCGTGACGCCGTTTTCTTATAAGGAAGCTGTTAGAATTCCATCGAGTTAGAGGAAAAAATAGATTTAATTTCAGCTAAATCACTTATGAAATCTCGGATTCTAACACTAACTTCCCAATTGGTTGGAATTGCGTCCCGGATCAAGCGGCACGGCCATTGGCGCATTTGGGACGTAAGGGTTACCGCCCGCCGAAAGCTGAGGGAATCTCAGCCTTTATCGCTCTCGGCTTCGGTGACTCTATTCCCAGTGAGTTACGAGTAAATAGGAAGCCCCTCCCAGATATTCCAGCGGCAGAGGAATCTCACTGTGTTGGCTGAGTACCACAATGTCGCCGCAATTATCTGTTGCTCTCAAGTTCGAACTTTTCATTCGCGTCCAACTTTGCGGCGATATGATGCGACACCTCGAAGTGAAAATCTGCAACGATTCTCCAGAAACGAACAGCAATTAGCGTCTTTCCAGCAGGCATCGTATCTCTGGCAGCCGTTCAGAATATTGGGAATCCTGGAATCCCCGCCCCCTCTCGGCGGGGCCAATCAGCGCGCCGGAGACGCGGGCGTCTCGGGACAAAAGAAATCTCCATATAGTTAAAAGATATTACTAGCCTTAATGCATTTTGCATGAGACACCCACGAGTTATCTTCTCGGACGTCATTCGACAATTAACGAAACTCAAGCCTAGGTATGAATACGGCGTCCCTTCGCCATTCGCGAAAATTAGCGGCCGCGAAATGTTAACCTGGACGGTGACGACACATGTGGGGGAGTTTTTATTCGATGTCGTCAGTGTCTAAGTTGACATCTTGACACCGGAGGCTGAGAGTTGAAGGCAGACAGCATTCCACACATGGAAGGAACCAAGGTAAGCCGAGCCGTTTTTCAGGCCTCTTTTTCCTCAGAGGGCATTCGAGGGTCGAAGGTTCTCGGGTGATACCCTCGGCCATTACGAGCAATTAGCGGGGCAATTCCGGTTAATGAAGGTCAGCTGAATTCAGTTAGGTAGTCGTTACACTGTGATTGGAAAACCTTTGTTACGTGTGAACTTACCGGATTCCTGCGTCCGACAGTCGTCGCTGCATGGTCAAGATATGAAATCATTGGGCAATATAAACGAATGATTGGATTTGGTAATCGTCGCATCAAACGCCATGACTTTTTCCGAACGGCACAGGGAGTTCTGAAGGGGAAATCCCGCCTGATGAAAAGCTCCGCTGGAGTTAATTAATACGAACGAGAGGTGCTTTTCCGCGTCGCTGTAGCTTTGATGATCGTGAATGATGACGGAAACGGGGCAGTGGACAGATTGAAAACAACTGTATCGTTATGCGTTCATTTGCTTTTATGTTTGAAAAATCGTTTCGGCTCACATCTCGTGGCAATAAATTTTTCTCTTTTTTAAAAAAATGAAAATCGCAACGTCTTGATTAGTTTGTTTTTTTTATTTGTTAATGGTTTATTTCTTTAGTTTAAAAACCACTCCTCTACGTCACCGTCCTACTGTATATGAATAGGTCAGACTAAAAAAAAAAAAACCTTTTCACCAACTGACCCTCCCGTCACCTCTGTCATTCATCGCCTCATTAGGACGGAGGGAAATTCTCCGAACGGCAATCCGCTAAGGACTAATGAGACGGAATTGACAGGGGGGAATTCTTAAGCACCAGCGAATGCCAGTTCGCAGTCTATAACCAGTCATGAGTAGGATGCCTTTGCGCTAATCGCTCGCTCTG
Source organism: Macrobrachium rosenbergii (assembly GCF_040412425.1). Lineage (NCBI taxonomy): Eukaryota > Metazoa > Arthropoda > Malacostraca > Decapoda > Palaemonidae > Macrobrachium > Macrobrachium rosenbergii. The sequence continues at coordinate 24,694,259 of NC_089741.1, forward strand.
TGTAAGAAACATTTGTACGAGCAGTTAGACACATAGTTAGCGGATCTAGATCTAAATTACAATAATTAAGAATAGTTTTCATTTCTCTGGAAATCAGCAGGCAAAATTATATTGAAAGGTAAAGGTGTTGACATCGTATCTGCATAAATTGTGCATTTGAAAGTGCGCTAAAGACGATTGTATTTTGTTGCATGAAGCCAACAGCAGAACTGTAAGACTGTCCCTTGCCTGTGTGAAACAGGGTCAAAGACGCCATTTGTTGTTTGCAAAGATACAAGTTCAGAGTTGCTGAATGGAAGGAGAGTATAATATGCTTGTATAAAGCCTACATGCACTACGAAAGAACGATAGATAATTACATTTAAATTGCTACATCGTGACTGTCGTTATGGTTGAAGTACCAACAGTCACCCAAGGCTTATTTTCTTTCCTTCACAAATATAAAAAAATATGATATATGATTCAATAGTTGAAAACCATAACCGAACTGAGAAATCGTATGGGAACATTCACATGTTATCCGTATCCGAATTGTTTTAGCTAATATATCATAGCGGGTCAAGAGAAAACTAACTGAGGAATAAATAGAGAGTTGCGGTAATGAGAGAGAGATAGGATAGAGAGAGAGAGAGAGAGAGAGAGAGAGAGAGAGAGAGAGATCTTTCACTGGCGCTGGTATTGTCAGGTCTTCTGTGGCGCTATCTCCGTCTTCATAATGTGAATATCAGAATGAGAGAGAGAGAGAGAGAGAGAGAGAGAGAGAGAGAGAGAGAGAGAGAGAGAGAGAGAGAGAGAAATTTCGTTTTGTCCAATTTAGTCAGACACTTACGAAATCTAAAACTGGCTAAGATAGTTTCGTCTCTTCCAGTAGGGTACAGTTTCTAGTGTATACCGTTGCTTTTTTAAACATTTCCTTCGGGCATGGGCTAGATATGGGTATTAGGTCGTCCATCCTTTCGTCCTTTGTATTATAAAGGACGTTATGGAGATTAAGCTCATTCGATTAGTCAAGAGAGAAAACAATAGATTCCTGGGACAAGATCAAATGTCCTTCCTCGATATTTTAGCGCAGATGAAACAGAAGAGTCACAATTGACCGATCGATTGATTTAATGCGTAAAACTGGCATTACAATAACCGATGCTATCAAAACCTGAAATACGCTCTTAACTACAAGAACTTTCTGTGGCCCCTAAATTTCAGTTCATTGTTAGCTAAAATATGCCCCGTTTGTTCTAAAGCTTCAGCGCATTAATCAGTGAAAGCATTTCATTCACACCAAACTTCAGTATTTGACCCGTAAAAAAATTCTTCGAAATGAAACGTCATCAAAAATTACACACAACTCATACATACTTATGGAACGGTAAACTACGAAATAATACTTATATTGATAAAAATAAAACATGTTCAGTCTAGACGAGGAAGTTCAACGAAGGGCAATAGTTACCATACAGTTATGTAGATTAATATATCTCGACAGCAGAAAATTATTTTCTACTTTCCTCTTCACCGTATTATATATAAAGCTATGAAAAGTTAGAGTGTACTGATTCAGTGTTTTGTACATTTTATTTTTCATCATTTTACGTCATATTTATGGTACATGATTCAAATTTTACCACCAAAAAAGTGAATTGACAATGGCCGTAAGCACGGCACCGATGCGACGGTACGGCTCGACTCTCGGCGCAGAAATGGTAAAAGCCTTGTCGCTAAGCAAAAGAAATAACAAAATGACACGAAAAGTTTGAGAGAGAGAGAGAGAGAGAGAGAGAGAGAGAGAGAGAGAGAGAGAGAGATGATAACGACACTGAAACTTAATTCTTATCAATGCTAAACAAATGGAGTGATGGAGAAACAATTCCGAAGTTATGTATGGGAACAAATATATTTGAAAATGAATCTAGACAAAAATCTTTCGAGAATCTGTTCAGATTTACTTCTCAATATATTTGTACCCATACATAAGTGTGGATTTGTTTCTCCACTGCAAGACTCATGCTATTATGAGTATTTTCTTTATGAATATTTTTTAATAAATGGAGTCATGTAAACACAGTAACCAATAACACTTATTGGAACCTTTTGAGCCAAGGTATTTCCCTTTGTAAGTAACTAAGTAAGAAATGTCATTCCATGAGGCTTACTGATGTCTTCATTATATTTGCCCGTGAATTAGATAAGAGCCTAACACTTACGGTCATTGTAGATGAGACGGTGGAATTAGGCATCAATGATGATTACAATCATTTGGCATTGTGCAGTTTACAGTATATAAATTGTCAATCTCTCAAATATGTAGACCTAGTGATGGCTTCTCTGTATATATTATACTGTATTTACGGTTTTCGTTTCTCTTTCCCTTGTTTTTTACTTGAGAGAGAGAGAGAGAGAGAGAGAGAGAGAGAGAGAGAGAGAGAGAGAGAGAGAGAGAGAGAAAATCGAACCATCAAACAGAGAATGTGGGAAGTTGAAACTGAATTTCTAGCGTTGCATATAAATTATATATAGTTATATTTTATATGTATATATAAATATATATATATACATTATATATATATATATATATATATATATATATATATATATATATATATATATATATATATATATATATATATATATATATGTATACAGTATATGAATTACAATGGCAAAAGCTTACTGTAGCTAGTGAACGAAAAACAACAAAGACTACAGCTTCCGTAGTAATTACTCATTCCTCTTTATGGTAATTACACAACCAGCTTGTATACAGGGAAATAAAACTGTATATAAAAAGAAAATTATTAGCCTACATACTGTTAGATATTATCAAAATCCCGAGATGTCTAGTCTGTCGAATAGCTGACTTTGAGAATTTTAGATTTCATTTTTAGTTTTCTGTAAAAGAAAACTGTCGTGCCGGATTTATTCTCTCCGCACTTTTTCTGTCCTCACTTTTTTCTGTCCGCACTTTTTCTGTCCGCCCTCAGATCTTAAAAACTACTGAGGCTAGAGGGCTGCAAATTGGTATGTCGATCATCCACCCTCCAATCATCAAACATACCAAATTGCAGCCCTCTAACCTCAGTAGTTTTTATTTTATTCAAGGTTAAAGTTAGCGATAATCGTGCTTTTGACAACGATATAGGATAGGCCACAACCGGACTGTGATTAAAGTTTCATGGGCCGTGGCTCATATAGCATTATACCGAGACCACCGAAAGATAGATTTATTTTCGATGGCCTTGATTATACGCTGCAGGGGCTGTACAGGAAACTACATTCATGTGCTCACCATTTAAAGGGGTATTTGATTCAGTTATTATTGCTATGAAATTCACACTATCGTGATAAACTGTTATGTAATAAAATCCACAATTATATAGGTAAATCTTTTGCGAATTGATAGAGCTTATTTATATAATTGTGGCTTATTATTATTATTATTATTATTATTATTATTATTATTATTATTATTATTATTATTATTATTATTATTATTATTATTATTATTACCTACTTCAGTGAAAGTAATGGACCATCGCTCAGATATGCATTTGTCAAGGAGACTTATTTTCCAAATCTTATCAATCTTTTGGTTATATGATTAATCTCATAATGCCTATTAATTATTTCTTGTTTAATAGAGTCTGTTGATCAAAAAGTGAACGAAACGAGGAGTTAAAAATCTTTGCACAGCAATTCATATGCTTCTATCAAAACTACTTGATAAGAGCCTAATATGTCCCGGGGTTGTCCTTACATAGAACTGCTTATTATTATTGATTTACTTTTAATTTATTTTTGATAAGAGACTGTTCAGACGCTCGAAAACACTTTTTTTTATTTCCCTGTTGCGTCGAATCAGGAGACATTGTGCTACATTTCAGCATGAATTATTGCAAACAACGAGAACTCCTTTTTTGTAACTTGCTTCGAATTTAGAGAATTCGCCTCTTATTTTCACTATGATTATGGTGAATTAGGTAAATTTGCCCTGGAATGAACTAAACTGCACCTCCGTTCAAATTCCCTTTCTATCATCTTGCTAACCAGCCTCTCTTAAAAATTGTTTCATAGTGCAACTGCGAGATTTTCCTCCTGTTGCATCTTTCAGATCTTTCTACTGTCAATTTCCCTCTCAGCGCTGAATGACCTCATAGGTCCCAGCGCTTGGCCTTTGGCCTAAATTCTGTATTCTATTCTATCCTATTAAACGAATTCAGATCGCATTTGTCTTATTTTTGTATCACTCTGAATAGAGAGGATTAACATCTTGCAGTGGATGTCTTCTGGTGAAACAGAATTTTTCTCTGATTTCCGCATAACGCGTAATTTTGAGACAATTTCTCGGGACTGTATCGCGCAGAATAAAGTGCTCTTCTAATCATATCTCACGGGATTAAGAGAAGCTTTCTCTTATCCAGGTTTTACTTTGAAGTTAGAGAATTCGTCTCTAGATTCAGCTTCGCTTAGGCTGAATTTTTTTTACCCTTATTTTCTAGCTCATTACGTTAAGCGTAAGAGACATACTATTCTATTTTTGTATTAATTCAGTAATGAACAATTTTTTTTTAGTTTCTTTGTTCTTCATATAGCTTGGAAATTACTTTCCTTCATCCGTATACCTTCCACGGATGTTGGAAAATTGATTTCTTTTTATTGGTAGAACAAAATTTGAAAAGCAGTGTTTTATGCTTACTTATTGTTTTTTTTTGTCTAATTTCCTCGTGCAAATTCCTCAGTTAATTTGATTTTCTCTTATCTTAATCCAGATTGGACGGGCATCTTTTTTTTCTAATGTACTGATCCAGATTTCATGAAGCGTTTATTTCATGGCTAAATGTTGTCTTCTGTATAAAAAAAAAATAATTTCAATCCCTATTTCGTAAACAGATTTTTCGCATCAGTTTGATCTAATTCCTGCTTCCGAGTTCTGTGAGCTAACTGACTATAATTTTTCATCCGAATATAAAGAATCTAACCCACGCAGGGGGGTAGCGCCATGCGGTGCACTGCAGGCATTACTTAAGGTTCTTTGCAGCGTCCCTTCGTTCCTTTTACTGTGCCTCTTTTCATATTCCCTTTACTCCATCTTACTTTCTGCCCTCTCCTAACAATTGATTCATGTTGCAACTACGAGGTTTTCCTCTTGTTATAACTTTCAAACCCTTTACAGTCAATTTCTGTTTCAGCGCTGAATGACCTCATAGGTCCCAGTGCTTGGCCTTTGGCCTAAATTCTATATTCAATCAATCATAAAGAATCTAACTATAATTTTCAAATTTATCGATCCTGCTTAGCAATAAAACTCACTGGTTTATAACCGACTGATCCCACACTCAAGAACTGCATTCACTTTTCTAATTTTTTTGCCTGAATTAGAATGATTCTCCTTTCGTTTTGTAATACCTTAATCTGACTACGAATAAAGTATTATTTTACATTACCTCATCCGAACTGCAAGATCTTTCTTCTTGAATCGCCTTGTCACAAATATTTCCTCCGATATCCTAATCCAAAAAATTCACATTTTCTAAATTTATTTCTTCGACAAATGAAACATCTTTTAGTGAAGTCCACTGTTGATCTTGTCTACAGAAAACTTCGATACAGACTGCGCTTATGAAAATTCCTCCCAGTTTCTTAGAATTTTTTTTATTTTTTTTTTATTTTTACATTCGTTACACCACAACAACTGGATAATTATAATTCCTCTCAGCTTTACCCTCGGAATTCTCATCGTTTAGAAATCTTCTTATAGAATTGTTTTGCCATTTGGATATTTTTAAACTAGAAATGATTATCCACAACTCCCCTGAATTTTTCGCGGAAATGATTTTTCTTCAGACCTTGAGATTTTTAACAACTGCACCGAGAACTGAATCCCGGGAATTGAACGGAGCTGTCCCTTTTGAATAAATAGTTTAAGTAATGATGATTATCCCCACTAAGCTTTCTTGAAGTATCTCCGCTTCGTGCAGAAATCATCCTTTAAATAACATCCTCGTTACTGCGATATTTATAAATCGTACAGAAAAAATATATGTATGTTTTTCGCAAGGGATTCTTCCTCCGTTCATTGAAATCTTTGTACTCCTTGCAATTCTAAAATATAAAACCTTTTACTATGAATTTACCTTTCTTGGGTCGAAACCGCCTCTCGTGAGTGTGAGTTATTTTTTAATTTCTATAAAACACGGCACGAATTAAGTAGATAGCAACAAAGACCTTCCTATCCCTGAGAATGACTCAGCATGTTTGTTCTTCTGGCGCTCTCGGGAGATATTTAATCATCTCTATGATGATTACGTTCGCGGGGCTGATTATCAGTCGAGGGTGTTGGAACATATGAGAGAGAGAGAGAGAGAGAGAGAGAGAGAGAGAGAGAGAGAGAGAGAGAGAGAGAGAGAGAGAGAGAGAGACTAAGATAAGGGAGGAAATCTAGGGAATATACAGAATTGACCGAAATATCGTTAGAGATTCTTTACTATAAGAAGAGAGAGAGAGAGAGAGAGAGAGAGAGAGAGAGAGAGAGAGAGCTTAGATGGGGCGGGGGCCGGTGAATCTAGGTATGTACAGAATAGACCAAATTTTTCAAAAGTCCTCAGCTTCGTACAGTTTTTCCACATCTTAAAAAAACAATTGTACGAAGCTACGAACTTTCAAAAATCGTGTAAAATATCGAAAACGTCATGTAAGTGAAACGTTCATAGCAAAGCCCGTAGAGTTTAGCGCACCTGCTCCCACCTGGACTCTAATTTCTACCGCGCCGAGATCGGGTTGCGTTTGTAACGCCTCTCCCTTTCATCGTGCATTAAGCAATTGAACGAAATCTCATTGCGCTTATGAGACAACAAACGTTCTTTCTTAAAGAGGTTGAGACAAAGAAGCCCCCTTTTTCAACGGAAGCGAAGAAAGGCGAGACGGACAAATATGAGAGATATTTTTCTCGAGCTCACCTTGCAGTTCGCCGAAGACTGCCGTAATCTACGTGAGTTAACGGAAAAAGCTCCACGTCTCCCGTCAAACCATTTGAAGCCCTTTTTCTGTCTCGCCTTCTTTGTGTGATTAGAAGACGATCTTTCTCTTTTTTTCTGTTTACTAATCCTTTGATTGGTCTTGATGGCATTAAAGACAGTTTTTTCACTTTTCCATTAGTTAAAGGTGACTTGTCAAGTGGTTAATTCGTATCTCCTTTTTCTGTTGTTTAATTTCAGTTTCTTTACTCGGTAATTTCTCTGATCATTTTCATTCATTTGCGTAATTTCTTGGTCTTCATTTTTCTTCGTGACTTATTCATCAGGTAATTAATAAGAGGAGAATCTCAATATCTATCATAAAGTGTTTTATATTCCGTAAATTCTAATATCTTTATGCAATATGCGGAATCTAAGTTTTATTAATTAATCTCTAGCCTTTCTAAAAGATCAGTTATTGATTATTAATTATTATTACTGAATAGTAGAAATCATATAATCAATACTTAATTTGTAACATTTTTTGTTTACATTTAAACATGAAATATTGATTAGTAAAATAAAAGAAACCATATTTTATACATAAAATAATGATCTCACTACCGATTGTCAATATGTAACTTTTCAACGTTAAAATTTGTATTTTAATATCACACTTCGTCTACCACATGTCCCCATCTATTCTTTTTTTTATGTTAAAAAGTCAGCTTTGTCCATCACCTTTTTATAATTCCGTGAAAGTTGTAAAAATGATTTAAAGCAAGTGTTCAAAGTGCTGACAGGGTAAGTAGTGTCGAAAGTGCCGTTACAGCTTACCCTCTTAAATGTATGTTTAATTTTTTAAAATTTTGAGACTCATTTTGAAAGCAAAGAACAGGTAAAAACTTCTATAGGAAAGCTTATTTAAACAAAATTAAGATTTGTTAAATCATGATATAGAAAGGAAGCTTATTTAGGATTTTATTTTCGATGATCATATGAAAAAAACTACGGTGTGATGTTAGAGCAAAATTGATCTGCATACCGATTTCAAAATCGGTCCGCAATATGCAAATCAGTTTTTGTAATTAAGTCAACCAAAAACTAAATGAATAGGACATATGGTTAATATAGTTATCATAACTAAAGAGGAGATGAAGAATTCGATGGCCGTCCCCACAATTTATTCCTGGCAATATGGTTCATCCTTAGCGGAATAAGCATACGCACAAATTCGCGTACACACACGCGCGCAAGTTGTTCATCTAAATCTACATTTCTGATTAGACTCTATATCACGACATAGCTTTGCATGAGTTTTGAAGTAGATTTAAAACACCTTAATAACTGTTTTACACGAACTTCAGAATAGCTATGAAAATAATTTTTAAAGAGATTTGAGATAGTTCCAGAATAGCTTCAATTTTCTGTAAAAGAGAACTATCGAGATGGCTGTTTGTCTGTCCGTCCGCGATTTTTCTGTCCGCCCTCAGATCTTTAAAACTACCGAGGCTAGAGGGCTGCAAATTGGTATCTTGATCATCCACCCTCCAGTCATCAAACATACCAAATTGCAGCCCTCTAGCCTCAGCAGTGTTTTTTTTTTAATTTAAGGTTAAAGTTAGCCATGATCTTGCATCTGGCAGCGCTATCGGTGCCAAAAACACAGTCCACCACCGGGCTGTGGGTGAAAGTTTCATGGGCAGACACTGAGAGTTTTATGGGCCGTGGCTGACAGTTTCATACAGCATTACACGCTGCACAGAAAACTCGATTGCACCGAAAAAACTTCGGCGCATTTTTTACTTGTTTTTAATAGTTTTGAGGCAGATTTAGACGAGTTTTATGGAGCGCTTTCTGGGTAGTTTCAGAATGGGTTTGAAGTAGATTCGTAAGAGTATCAAAACTGTATTAAAGTAGTCTCACAGCTGTACTAAAATATTTTTTCCCGCGATGGATAACCTCATAGGTCCCAGCCCTTGGCCTTTGGCCTAAATTCTATATTCTCTTCTATTCTATAATGTTTCTGATTTAGTTTCCTAGTTCAACGAAAGTTCTGAAGAATAGCTTCAAAGTGTTCTCAAATACTTTGGATTAGGCTTCTCAATAATTCTATGATAGTTCCACATTATCTTCAAAATATTTCTACAATAATACTGAATTAGTTTCAGAGTGATTCTACTGTAGTTCTGAATGACAGCTTCAGAATAGTTCTGTAATAGATCTGAATTACTATCAGAATGGTTCTCTGATAGTTTTGAATTAGTTTCAGGGTAGTTCGGTTTAAAAAATAGTTCTTTGAAATTGATGAATTAAATTCAGAATAACTGTGTACTGGCTTTGAATTAGCTCTGGAATAGTTCTGTAATAGTCTGAATTTAGTTTCAGAATGGATTTTTAATAGTTCTGCTGCAGGGCTTCAGAGTAGGATTTTTTTTTACTTAGAAATTGCCTCGGATATAAAGAAACACGAATTCTTTATCGAAAAAACTACTATTCATCTATTTATTAATTCATTTATTTCTTCTTTTTTAATAAGTGGTATCTCTTCTTTCTGTATTTCCCTTTACTTCCTCTTACTTCTCCTTAATAAACACCAAATATTCTGTGGAAGCTTGAGTTTCAAGTCAATGGTCCCTTTTATGGGCTTAATATTAATAATAATAATAATAATAATAATAATAAATAATGTCGTTATCGTTATCGTCGGCGCTGTCGCTTTGCTTTCGATGGGACAGTAGATTGACAGAGTCTCCAGCTTGCAATCATCAATTATTGTTCTTTTTAATTACGCGAAAATCTTTCAAGCAGAGTCGCCTTATTATTCAGTCCGTGACAGGCGACTTTTGTCTCGCTTAAACATAACAAAATGCTTTCACTTGAATGATATTTTGCACCTCGGCTGTTTTGCAAAGCCGACCTATTTCACCCTTCTATGAATTTCTCCTTAGGGTGAAAAAACCTCTGTAATTTAAGGTAGCAGTTTCCATCACATTTAAAGTTTACATCTTCCAAACTCCTTTATTGGAATTTAAATCCATAATGTACGGAGTCCAATTCTTCAAGCAATCCCGATCATCATAACATTCATCCTGAGTCGTTGTCTTCACAAAAGCGTAAATATTCGCTTACGAAAACATTACTGATAACCAGTCAGTCAGTCTGCTTTTGTGCGAAGCCTAATTCTTAAAGCAATCCCTACCATCATAATATTCATCCTAAGTCGCTGCTTTCAAAGAGCAAATATCCGCTGACGAAAACATTACTGATAACCAGTCAGTCAGTCTGCTTTTGTGCGAAGATTAATTCTTCAAGCAATCCCCATCATCATAATATTCATCCTAAGCCATTGTTTTCACAAAAGAGTAAATATTTGCTGACGAAAGCATTGCAGATAACCAGTTAACCAGTCAGTCAGTCTGCCTTGACGTAAACGGGCTTGAGTGCTTTGTGGAAAAAGCAAAGAACCTCCACGAACGGGAGACTTGCGTTTCTGGAAAATGGGGCGACCTCAATATGTAACGGGATTTTTTATTATATTGTAGAGAAAACCGCCGATTTGTTAAGGACTACCGGAAATTTGTACAAGGAGAAGTTAGGCCGTTCTGAAAGCGGAGGAAGTCGGCAAACTATCGCCGACAGTTGGAAATGATGATAGTAGGGAAAACAGTATTACCAACAATACTCTTCATAATCAATGCTTCCTGAAAATCTGCTGACTCTATTTGTCTTACAGTAACTTTTGGCTAGCAGGCGATTCTTAAAATTCTGACCAATTAACCTGTCTTACGTTGAACTTGGTATGTTTCTCAGGATGTACTCTCCTACTTCAGTCTTTAACTACAGTTGAGTCCTTTGACTCAACAGTAATTTAGGAATTCCTAAGAGTGTGTAATGAATTTATTTCTCGGGATTTAAGTAACCGTCAGCCAGTTCTTAAGAAAATATTATTGGGAAATCTTCAGAAAAATCCTCGATTTTTTGTCTCTTATCGGTAGCGTGTGGTAAACCTTGTTAGTTTTCTGTAAAAGAAAACTATTGAGCAGGCTGTGCCTGTCCGTCCGCACTTTATTCTGTCCGCACTTTTTCTGTCCGCCCTCACATCTTTAAAACTACTGAGGCTAGAGGGCTGCTAGTTGGTGTGTTGATCATCCACCCTCCAGTCTTCAAACATACCAAATTGCAGTCCTTAAGCCTCAGTATTTTGTATTTGATTTAAGTTAAAATTAGCCATTATCGTGCTTCTGGCAACGATATAGGATATGCCACCACCGTGCCTTGGTTAAAGTTCCATGGGTCGCGGCCCATACAGCATTATACCGAGACCAAAGAAAGATAGATCTGTTTTCGGTGGCTTTGATTATACGCTCTACAGAAAACTCGATTGCGCCGAAGAAACTGCTACGCATTTTTTTTACTTGTTTAAAATAATTCCTCGACGTTCGTGACATCACGAAGAAGACGTAAATGAAGATTGCGTTTGATAAGAACAAATATCCTCCTGTACAACCCCCAGAGCCCTCCGGGACATCTGCAGGGACATCTCGCCTTTTTCGTCGTTATCAAGAACATCCTTTGTCATAGAGGTGATGGAGCCCTTCGTTGGCTGAGTCGGTTGAGCTTCAGACTGTCACTCGATGGGCCGGAGTTCAATTCCCCCGGTCGGCTGATGAAGAGTTAGAGGAATTTATTTCTGGTGATAGAAATTCATTTCTCGCTATAATGTGGTTCGGATTCCACAATAAGCTGTAGGTCCCGTTGCTAAGTAACCAATTGGTTCTTAGCCACGTAAAATAAGTCTAATCCTTCGGGCCAGCCCTAGGAGAGCTGTTAATCAGCTCAGTGGTCTGGTAAAACTAATGTATACTTAACTTATAGAGGTGATGGAATGTGCTTCGGCAATTCCTTAGGAACAAAGAAACATTCGCTGAGTGTTGTTCAGCGTTCATTAACAAACGGTTTTTGCAAAGAATACGCCGGAATGTATGAAGAGCATTATAAGCAAGTAAAAAATGCGTCGAAGTATCTTCGGCGCAGTCGAGTTTTCTGTACATCGTATAATCAAGGCCACCGAAAATAAATCTATCTTTCGGTGGTCTCGGTATAATGCTGTATGAACCACAGCCCATGAAACTTTAACCACGGCCCGGTAGTGGCCTATCCTGTATCGTTGCCAGAAGCACGATTATGGCTAAATTTAACGTTAAATAAAATAAAAACTACTTAGTCTAGAGGGCTGCAATTTGGTATGTTTGATGATTGGAGGGTGGATGATCAACAAACCAATCTGCAGCCCTCCAGCCTCAGTAGCTTTTAAGATCTGAGGGCGGACAGAAAAAGTGTGGACGGACAGACGAAGCCGGCACAATAGTTTTCTTTTACAGAAAACTAAAAACAAACAAACACTCAAGCTGTTTACTTCAGTATCGACGACCTTCCTTTTACAATAATTTTTTCAAAGTTGCGCTCAGGTATAAGGTCAACCGTTCATTTTGTTTACACACAAGATACATCTGTTATGTCTCCAGTCACTGGGTCGTTCCACTTATATATGAAACCAGTCTTTAATTATCTTTCTTGTATTAAAAAAAATCAGTCTTTCATATTACTTCGATATGAAAACCAATCGTTCGTGTTGCCTAGACCTTAGGAGGACAGGCCAGAATGTTTCATGGAATGATAATACAGTTCCCCTTTTATATTGATATTAATGCCGTACATTTTACTCATACGCCTGTGCTGTCATCCCGAGTTCCCTAAAACCCCCAGACGTCATAACTGATTGACTGAGACGTATCTGGCGTCATACCAGGAGACACAAACAAAGTTCCTTTTAATGTATTAGCTCTGACTGGAATTAAAAAAAAAAAGTAAAAAATGCGCCGAAGTTTCTTCGGCGCGATGAAGTTTTTTGTACAGCCGCAACAGCGTATAATCAAGGCCACATAAAATGGATCTATTTTTTGGTGGTCTCGCTATAATGCTGTATGAACCACTGCCCATGAAACTTTAACCACGGCTTGGTGGTGGACTATCCTATGTCGTTGTCAGAAGCACGATTATGGCTAACTTTAACGTTAAATAAAATGAAAACTACAGAGGCTAGAGGGCTGCAATTTGGTAGTTTTGATGATTGGAGGGTGGATGATCAACATAGCATTTTGCAGCCCTCTAGCCTCAGTAATTTTTAAGATCCGAGGGCGGACAGAAAAAGTGGGGACAGAAAAAAGTGCGGACGGACAAAGTCGGTACAACAGTTCTCTTTTACAGAAAACTAATGCATATTTCAGAATAATGATCCCAAGTGTATAAATAAGAGGGTCACGTGATTCCTGACAGTATAAAATATGACATCACATAGTTCCCTAAAGCATGACTTAAAATGTCTCATAGACAAACAAATGAAGGTGAAGAATCTCTCTCTCTCTCTCTCTCTCTCTCTCTCTCTCTCTCTCTCTCTCTCTCTCTCTCTCTCTCTCTGTAGGGAAAGGGGGCAGCGCCAGAGGGAGGGTATTAGCCTTCCGGCTCAAAGAGAGTCTTTTTCTTTGGGGATGCGGTTACTAACCCCATGACATTTTGAATCCTGGCTGCGGCCATCACAGTTGTCTATCGACCATGTACGTAATTTACGGCTTAGGTCAACAGTGACACAATGAGATGGTAGAGAACAATACTATACATACATACATACATACATACATACATACATACATACATACATACATACATACATACATACATACATACATACATACAAATGTAAGTAAATCATAAAATTAAGTGATGTATGAATGAGAATTATGGAAAAAAAAGAAAGATGCAAAAAGTATGATCCTGAATGGACCACTTCTCCTCGGGATCATACCATATATATGTTCTACTTTCCTGTGTGTGTGTGTGTGTCTATATATATATATATATATATATATATATATATATATATATATATATTATATATATATAATATATATACATATATATATTACATATATATTATATAATATATATATATATATATATATATATATATATATTTATATATAATATGTATATGTATATATATATATATATATATATATATATATATAGATAGATAGATAGATAGATCGATACATAGATACGCATGCACATATAAGAGGGTGTAGTGTTATTGTATATCATTCATTAGACGTTTACATACTAAGGCATATACAGCATATATATATATATATATATAAATACACAATAACACAGTACCGTCGTATATGTGCATGGGTGTCTGTTAACGTATGTATAAACGCGTCACCTGATAACTCACCAAACCAATGATGTTGTGCCTTCCTCTTCAAACCCTTCTCGAGAAAGGAGAGCCATCAGTAATTAACCTCATCTGCGAAATGGGAGAAATTATACTGAATTAATAAATTACTCGTGTTCTTCTTTTTAGTTTTCTGTAAAAGAAAACTGTTGTGCCGGCTTTGCCTGCCCGTCCGCACTTCATTCTGTCCACACTTTTTCTGTCCGCACTTTTTTCTGTCCGCACTTTTTCTATCCGCCCTCAGATCTTAAAAACCAATGAGGCTAGGGGGCTGCAAAATGGTATGTTGATCATCCACCCTCCAATCATCAAACATACAGAATTGCAGCCCTCTAGCCTCTGTAGTTTTTATTTTATTTAAGGTTAAACTTAGTCATAAACCTGCTTCTGGCAACGATATAGGATAGGTCACCACCGTCCCGTGGTAAGGTTTCATGGACCGTGGCTCACACAGCATTATGCCGAGACCACCGTAAGATAGATCTATTTTCGTTGGCCTTGATTATACGCTGTAGCGGCTGTACAGAAAACTCGATGGTGCCAACGAAACTTCGGCGCATTTTTTACTTGTTTTCTCCCACTTATTCTCTTTTGTTCCTCATTCTTATCCTTTGTAGTTTGTGGAGATTTTCGGTATACAGTGTTGTCATAGGGTTTGGTAGACAGGGTACCTACACATATATACTGATGATACCTTATGGGGGGAATTCTTCAATCCTGTGGATTTTTGGCGCTAAGAGGATTCTTCTTCTTTTTTCCCCTATCGCAAGAATTCTGAGAAGCTTCGAGAAGAAGAAACGACTACGACTGAATCAGGAAGTGAACGTGGAGGAATTCGAGAGAGAGAGAAAAAAAAGAGGGAAAATTTAAAAGCGAAGATGACAAAAGAGAAATCTCGACTGGAATTTGGAAAAAAAAAAAAAAAAAAAGGGGGCTCTTTATCTCGAGATGAGAAATGCGCAAAATGCATCTCGAATAGTCGAATGTGGAGACGAAAGCATTTTTAGTTTTCCGTAAAAGAAAACTATTGAGATGGCTTTTTGTCTGCCCGTCCGCACTTTTCTGTCCGCCCTCAGATCTTTAAAACTACCGAAGCAAGAGGGCTGCAAATTGGTATGTTGATCATCCACCCTCCAATCATCAAACATACTAAATTGCAGCCCTCTAGCCTCAGTAGCTTTTATTTTATTTAAGGTTAAAGCTAGCCATGATCATGCGTCTGTCATCGCCATAGGTGCCAACAACACAGGCCACCACCGGGCCGTGGCTGAAAGGTTCATGGACTTCGGATGAGAGTTTCACGGGCCGCGGCTGAGAATTTCATGGACCGCGGTTGAGAATTTCATGGGCGCCGGCTGAGAATTTCACGGGCCGCCGCTGAGAATTTCATGGGCCGTGACTGAGAGTTTCCTACAGCATTATACGCTGTACAGAAAACTCGACTGCTCCGAAGAAACTTGTATTTTTTTTGTTTTTTTTTTTTGTTTTTTTTGTTTTTATTATTTCATCTTTTTCAGCGACTGAAAAAGACGGTTCCCATCGATTCTCGCGCTCGTTCCTGGATCGAGAGCGCCAAAAATCCCTCCCGAACGCCGAAACAGATTATATGTCTGATGCACCGCCGTGTTTTATATGAAAGGCTTTGAGCGTTTCGAGGAATGCGACTGCGGGAAATTCAAATGACATATCCCCTCAACGCTTGATGGACTCCGTTTTTGCGTGCGAGGTTTTCCAGCGTTTATAGTTCGTTGTATCGTTTTGCTTTTGTTTTTTCTTTTTTCTATTATTTTTGCTAATTTAGCGGAATGAGCAGCGCTGATTCATTTGGCTAACCGGTTCTGCGTGTATGAATGTACTCTGATTAAGCGCGTCTCTAAATACACACGCTATATGTATACGACAATATCTTCGTACTGTATATATGCACGCGTCTATTATATATATATGTATATTTATACATATATATATTTATACATATATATATATATATATATATATATATATATATATATATATATATATATATATATATATATATATATATATATATATATATGTATGTATGTACTACATATATATATATATATATATATATATATATATATATATATATATATATATATATATATATATATATATATATATATATATATATATATATACTGTATATATATGTGTGTATATATTTGTATATATATTGATTACTGGTATGAATTCAATTGAATGTGCGTGAATATGTGATTAAAACCAATAGCCATAAAGACTTTCCAGCACTCACATCATCACCTGTCCTGAAACACTGAGTCATCTTGACACTTCATTGTTAAGAACATTTGCATATATTCTTTTAAAACCCTAAATCCACATAGTAATATCAAAGATGTGAGAATATTGCTTTTGATTTGTTACTTATTAATAATCGGACATTGAGGAATGATCAAAACATACAGTAAAACAGGTTCCGTTACCTTACGATTATTTCAGGAAGAAGTTCATAAAACTGTATCATTTTCACTTTTAACCTTTTAGCTTTCTGTAAAAGAAAACTGTTGTGCCGGCATTGTTTGTCCGTCTGCATTATTCTGTCTGCACTTTTTTTGTCCGCACTTTTTTCTGTCCGCACTTTTTTTGTCCGCCCTCCGATCTTAAAAACTGCTGAGGCTAGAGGGCTGTAAATTGGTATTTTGATCATCCACTCTTCTATCATCAAATATACCAAATTGCAGCCCTCTAGCCTCAGTACTTTTTATTTTATTTAAGGTTAAAGGTAGACCTAATCGTGCTTCTGGCAACGATATAGGATAGGCCACCACCGGGCCGTGGTTAGGTTAAAGTTTCATGGGTCGCGGTTCATGCAGCATTATAGCGAGACCACCGAAAGATAGATCTGTTTTCAGTTGCTTTGATTATACGCTGTAGCGGCTGTACAGAAAGCTCGATTGCGCAGAAGAAACTTTGGCGCATTTTTTACTTGTTTTTAAATGCCTTGGCTAATTCAAACGTGGATTTCTGGTGTAATACTTATCTTATTTCCATACTTATTTTTGGAGGGTCTTCGGTCCATCAGGTGCGCATGCGCATTTTTAGTTGGTCACATAGTGAATATTGTTCTTAAAAACACGGTATGAGACTATTACATTTAATTGATGCATTACCCTGTTTTATTTTCTCCTTATTTAGTGCATATTGTTCTTAAAAAATGGTATAAGACTCATTGCATTTAATTGATGCATTACCCTGTTTTATTTTCTCTTTATTTTTCTTTTGTCATTGTTTCATTCCATTTAATTAATTTTACCAGCATTCTCGGAATACCGCTAAACTAAATCTTAACTTCATTCCGCTGTAGTGAATAGTCAAGGACTAGAGATTAAGCTGAGGAGAAGAAGAAGAAGAAGAAGAAGAAGAAGAAGGAGGAGGAGGAGGAGGAGGAGGAGGAGGAGGAGGAGGAGGAGGAGGAGGAGAAGTGATTGATCAAGACATAAACAAGGAAAAAATGGAGCAAGGAAATGACAGTGTAGGATGCATAGAGGAAAAGAAAGTCTCTGAAACAAGCGAGAATAACGACTGGTGATCAAAAGAAATTGCTGGTTAGTTGATTTGACACCAAACTGGACTTACATGCCCCAGGGCGGTCCGTAGCTCTAGAAAGGTGTTAAAAATTCAGACAACCAACTTGAATGAGAATTTTGAGCACATTTTTTTTTGTGGATTGAACAACAAACTTGAGGAGAAGTATTCAAAAGCTTTTAGCGATGGAGAACAGGCTATTTGAGGAAACTGGTTAATTGAATATAGAATTTAGTCCACAGGCCAAGTACTTGGACCAGTGAGGTCATTCAGCGCTGAAGCAGAAACTGACAGTAAAAGTTTGAAAGGTGGAACAGGAGGAAAACCTCGCAGTTGCAGTACGAATCAGTTGTTGGGAGAAGGTGGAAAGTAAGATGTAAGAAAGAGAATATAAAAAGAGGTGCAGTACATGGAACGAAGGGGGTGCAGCTACGGGCCGAAGGCACGCTGCAAAGAACCTTAAGTAATGCCTACAGTGCACCGCATGAAGTGCACTGACGGAACTACCCCCCTACGAAGTAAACACGAAAGAAAAATACAATATACGTTTTAAGCTGTTCCAGAACTGCTCAGCGAGGATCTGCAAAACTACAAAACTGAGAAAAATGGTAGGTACTGCAGTTTTCCCTTGCCTTACTACTCATTTTGCAGACTCTGCCAACGGGACCCCATAAATACTCGTGGAAAACATTGAAGAATCATTCTGAAACTGCAGTAACTTGTGTATTAGTGTTTCAAGAGCCCAATAGGTGCCATGTCTCAATTTCTAAAATTTTCAGATACTGCAGTTTTCCATTTTAGGGCAGTATAGTTTCCGAATGTGGTAAGAGCATAGCTTGTTGTTCTAGACCAGGGGTTCCCAAACTTTTTGTTCTTCTGTACCCCTTGGGCATTTTTACAGATTCCTGTGTACCCTTAAAAATTGATTATGAAAAAGAAAAGCAATATAATTTTGTTATGAAATCTGTTTGTGTAGGCTGCATCTTTTCAGGCCCGGTACGAGTACAGATTACAGCCGCGGGAAGTTCCATAATGGTGAAAAACATGTGGTATTCACCCTACTCTTGATATGACTTAAGTAAAAGCTTTGCTTACTAAAATGAGGAAATTAAAAAAAAGACACTGTGCAGTCTCAATGCAGATTACATCATGTATTGCGCAGTAATGGCTATTCTCTTAGATCCAATGTACCCCCTGAAGAGTACAAATGTACCACTGGAGTTACATGTACCCCAGAATGGGAAACCCTGTTCTAGACTGACCGCTGTGCACTGAACTTTTGCTTAGCTACATTTTTCCGCAGACACGAAGGTTAGCTTGATTTTTGTTCGTTTTGAAATTTCCCGGGAAAAATTTTGAGTCTTCGTGAAAGTCTCACTGAGAAATATGAAAGTATATTTTCGTAATTTTTCTGTTTATTCTGTAGCACTAAAAGCCGCAGGGGAACGGCTAGAGTATTATCTGATTGCAAGAGAAGAGAAAACGTATCTATCTCAGTCTGTATATATATAGATATATATTTCGGAGGAGCCTTCAGTACTTAGGTATTCTTCCCCATGAACATCATAATTGTCCTGAATCAAGAAAAACTCACCTTTCTCATTATGTAACTTTTCACATTCTTGCCTTTTAATCGACTAAATGACGCACCAGAGAAGGGAAATGCCAATTGAAAATGCAAAAATGAGATGGAAACACTCTCGTTGTTCCTGATTCCATCTTTGTTTTAAGCTTATTCGTTATTCTGTTGTTGTTTTTGTTTCCTCCCTCTCTCCGTTCGTCTCTCTTTCTTTCCATTCCCTTTTCGTTACTTCGGATTGTTTTTATATTATTTTTTTACTTGTTGATGCCGGTTAATTTTTCTTGATCGTGAATTATTATGTTCGAGATTTTACAGATATATATATATATATATATATATATATATATATATATATATATATATATATATATATATATATATATATATATATATATATAGGTCTGTTAGTCTGTTTATCAATTATCGATCGATATATGTATATATTCAGTATGTATATATTTATATAAACGTATAATCATATATATACATATATATATATTTATATATATATATATATATATATATATATATATATATATATATTTTATATTTATATTTATATAAATATATAAATATAATCATATATATATATACATATATATATATTTATATATATAAATATATATTTATATATTTCTAATTATATATATATATATATATATATATATATATATATATATATATATATATGAATATATGTTTATATAAATATATACACATACATACATATATCGGTCGATAATTACTAAACAGATTAACAGGCAGAAGGACGAGACATATCGCGAGATTAAATCAAAACTATCATTTCCTCAGGAGCCGATAAATTTCTTGATTCCCAGCCTGATGGCTTCGTAAATCAACTCCGAAAGACACAGAGAAATAGCGAACACAATTAACCACACAACAAATAACCTGCAGCGAGGGATACGACGTCCGCGGTTCAACCGGACCGACGAATGAGAATCGCGATGGAAATCAATGATCGAGAGAGAGATCGATAATGAGAAGTATATCATTTGCCTCGGTGGCGTCTGTACAAATGCGATTCTCCTCGCCTCTCCCTCCCCTAGCCCCCCCCTTTCCCAGTATCCATCCCTCCTCTCCCCCCTTCTTCCCCCCACACAGTATCCCTCCTTCCTCCTCCACCCCTCCGTCATCCCTACCCAGTATCCCTCCTTTCTTCTCCTTCATCCCTTCCGCAGTATCCCTCCCTCCTCCTCTTCCTCCCCCCTTCTCCAGTATCCCTCTCTCCCTCCTCCTCCCCCCTCCTTCCCCTTTCCCAGTAACCATCCCTCCTCTCCTCCTTCTTTTCCCCCTCCCCAGTATCCCTCCCTCCTCTCCTCCTTCTTTTCCCCCCACTAAGTATCCCTCCCTCCTTCCTCTTTTTCTCACCCCCTCCCCAGTATCCCTCCCTCTTCCTCCTCCTTCATCCCTACCCAGTGTCCCTCCTTCCTTCTCCTCCTTCATCCCTTCCACAGTATCCCTCCCTCCTCATCCTCCCCCTTCCCCGGTATCCCTCCCTCCTCCTCCTCCTCCTCCCCACTTCCTCAGTATCCCTCCCTCCCTCCTCCTCCTCCTCCTCCTCCGCTCCAGTATCCATCCCTCCTCAGTATATCTTCTTCCTCCTCCTCCTCCTCCTCCTCCTCCCGCCCCATCCTCAGTATCCCTTCCCCTCCCCTTCCAACCCCTTCCCCAGTGTCCCTATACGTTGTCCTCTTCATGATATTGCTGCATAAAATGTTACCCTTTGCTTTTCAATCAGCATTTTAGGATGAGGTTGCTAGCCCCATGCCATTATACTCAATTGCTACTCACTGCAGTGGACTAATACTCGTACTAGTAATTATTTCTTTCATTTGCTGCAAAGCAATTATATGATTATCATTATTATTATTATTATTATTATTATTATTATTATTATTATTATTATTATTATTATTATTATTATTATAAAACTCACAAGGCCAACAACCTATTATTATTATTATTATTATTATTATTATTATTATTATTATTATTATTATTATTATTATTATTATTATTAAAAACTCACAAGGCCAACAACCTATTATTATTATTATTATTATTATTATTATTATTATTATTATTATTATTATTATTCTGGTATCAGTGACATGTCTATATGAAGTATAAAATAATAATCAGGATTATTATTATTATTATTATTATTATTATTATTATTATTATTATGACGTTAAGAGCGCTAAGGTATCAAAGCTTACGAATTATGGCTTTGCAATTAAAGCACCAACGGAGAAACGTCCCACAAGATATGTCAAAGTACATTTACCATATCTGCTTAAACAATTTATGTCATAAGCTCTTTAGTCAGGAATTTTCTGAAGATTTTTCTCTTTTTAATATCTCTCTCTCTCTCTCTCTCTCTCTCTCTCTCTCTCTGTGTGTGTGTGAAAGAATTTGTTTTTCAACTTCATGATAACGGTATAGCTCAATATCATTAACAGCTTACTTGATATTTATGAATTGATATCATTGTTTATTTCATTCATTTTTTTACATTTTATGTTATTCAGTTTTTATTTCTGATTTTATGCTGTGTTTATTCTGTTCATTTTTATATCCTTTCTGTTATTCATTTTCGTATTTCGAATTTTATGCTTCAGCATATTTTTATATTCATTCAACATGTAGTGATCTCAGTATCAAAAATTAATTGACTTTCACTTTCCTCAATATTCCATTCAAATTTAAGTTACAAAGGGCTCTTTGCAACTCCCCTTAGGTTCCAGTTGCACGACTTTCTAGCTTTTCATTTGAATCCTGTCTATTGGCTCCCTAATTACCTGGCTGTCCATCTTCTTTAACTTTCTCTCGCTTCCATACACACCTTCTTCATGATGGTCCTAGGAATGTAATTCAACTGTCTGTTTAATAATAATACTACTAATAATAATAACTTTATTATTATTATTATTATTATTATTATTATAACCATTGTTAATAATAATAATAATAATAATAATAATAATAATAATAATAATAATAATAATAATAATAATACTAATAATAATAATAATAATAATAATGCAATGTGTATCCATAATTACAGTTATATTACAAAAATAGCGTAAAGGTAAAGAAATCCACATTTAGACTTGCCGTCGACCAGCCCGAGCCCAGCTTATGTAGAAGTATTCAGAATGACTGCATCTGGGTATGAGCTATGGGACGGTACGTGATGTCTTCATGGTAGGGACTTGCAGTCACTACTTCACCTTGCACTGAGTTTTGGACGGTATGGATAGACTATAATAATAATAATAATAATAATAATAATAATAATAATAATAATAATAATAATAATAATAATAATAATAATAATAATAATAATATACTTTTTGAACAAGTTCACTTTCGAATCTATATCTTTTTTCGAGAGAGTAGATTGTCTCTTTTTCTGTCCACTCTCTGTGTAATTCTGTCCTCAGAAAGGAGAAGAAAAAGAAGAAGAAGGAGGAGGGTTAGGAGGGAGGAGGAGGAATAGGAGGAGGAGGATGAGTAGGATGGGGAATAGGAGGAGGAGGGGGGAATAGGAGGAGGATGAGTAGGATGGGGAATAGGAGTAGCAGGGAGAATACGAGGAGGAGGAGGGGAAATAGGAGGAGGAATAGGAGGAGGATGAGTAGGAGGAGGAATAGGAGGAGGATGAGTAGGATGGGGAATAGGAGGAGGATAAGTAGGATGGGGAATAGGGGTAGGAGGGAGAATAGGAGGAGGAGTAGGAGGAGGAGGGGAGGAAGAATAGGAAGAGGAGGAATAGGAGGAGGAGGGGGAATAGTAGGAGGAGGAATAGGAGAGAGAATAGGAGGAGGAATAGGAGAAGGAGGAGGAGAAGAAGAGGGAAAAGAAGGAGGAGGAGGAATAGAAGAAGAAAAAGAAGAAGAAGTAGAAGAAGAAGGAGAAAAATGAAGACCAAAGCCAATGACCAAAGAAATAAGGAAAGAAGGAAAGATCCCGCCCCAAGGCACGACTTGGCCTAGACCGAGTCAGTCCGCCACTGACTGACTGACTCCAGGGGCGCCCCATGTTTTCCTCCCCGTGGTCATGTTACAGAAAAACGTGAAAGGACGCACCTGGGGAGTTGATTCATTTTGGGCGAGCGTGATGGGGAGCCGCAGGGGGAGTTTTGGGGGAAGGGGGAAGGGGAGGAAGGGAGCCGGGTGAAATGGCTGATTGGCTCTAAGCCCCTGGACCCAGTTCCGTTTTCAGGAATTGCTTATGGTGATGGGCGGATTATCTCTTTAGTTGAGCGATTTCCTTTTGTTTGTTTGCATTCGTTGTCTCCAGGGGTTTGATGGGGCCGATTTCTAAGGGACAGATCGACGGGAGTTCATTTATAAGCTCTTAAGGGCTTATGGAATTGAACGCTGAAGATGGTTGAAGGGTAGGTGAAAAGTTTGTGAATATATATATATATATGTATATGTATATATATATATATATATATATATATATATGTATATGTATATATATATATATATATATATATATATATATATATATATATATATATATATATATAATAATAAACAAATGGGGACGTGTTTCACACACACACACATATATATATATATATATATTTATATATATATTTACATATTCATATATATATATTTCTTAACCTTTCAAATAATTTATATATATATATATATTTATATATATATATATATATATATATATATATATATATATATATATATATATAAATTCTTTAATCTTTCAACTACCCTTCAAAGGAAATTGAAATATGAACGGCATAATGAATACTTCAGACGAAAGCATTGATAAGCACAGTGAATTATGAACACACGTATATGTGACGACAAGAATGTAATATCCGCATAACGTCATTCCAATTCGTATCCTATAGAAGACTCGTGCAGAAACATGACAGTTCTTCGTGTTTTAACTATTTATGCGATCCCTGTTATGCAGTTACAGACATATATAGGCTATACATCTATATATATACATCTATATATATATGTATATATTATATAAACCAAAACTTAAAAATCTTATCGAGGCATCCATTTTCGTACAAACAATTTCAGTGAAACAGAAAATGGTTTGGTAATGGATCTATATTATTATTGCAACATCATCATCACTCTAATTGCAATATTCCTCGCCTATTTCTTTTTGTCAGATGTTAATCTTTTATTTTCTATAGGCAAACGATAACTTAAGGTTCGTTTGAATTAATAAATCCATGTTTTTCTTCAGTTAAAAACGATTGTGCGTCTTTATTTACGTACTGTATTTAATGTCAGTGAAGAACTTTCGCCTTCATCG
>NC_089741.1:24721491-24753991 GCF_040412425.1 Macrobrachium rosenbergii
TATATATATATATATATATATATATACTGTGTATATATATATAGATATATATATATATATATATATATATATATATATATATATATATATATATAAATTAGCTGTTGTTTGTGTAGGCTATTGCACTACCTGTTGCTTGCTACGCAGGCATTGGCACTTTTTAGCACTTGCAGGCAAATGCGGAGGGAAGAAATTAAGTGCGCAGCAACCAATGATTTTAAGGGAATTTTTGCAATTGTGTCTGTCCACTGTAGCATATCTCTTTAATATACAAAGTATATTCCCTATCTATTTAATTTACACGATAGGTTTCCCCTGCTTGAGCAAGGTACGAAAACTACTGTATATATTGATGAAATGCATAGCATAATACTAATTATTATTATTATTATTATTATTATTATTATTATTATTATTATTATTATTATTATTATTATTATTATTATTATTATTATTATTATTATTATTATTGGTCAGAAGAAGAACTCTATTAATAAGGCACAATCCCACCAAAGGGGCCACTGACTTGAAATTCAAGCTTCCAAAGAATATTATGGTGTCCACTAGAAAAAAGTAGCTGTACGATATGGGGAAATGCAGAAAGAAGAGATCAATTATTGAAAAACAAAGAATAGATTAACAAATTAAGAAAATAAATAGAAAAATGTAAGTAAGTTATTAAAATACAAGAATAATATTAGGGTAGTAATGCATTGCATCTTAGCTTGAACTTCTGAAGTTCCAATTGCACGACACCCTCAGCAGGGAGGCTGTTCCACAGTCCAAAGGTGTGAGGAATGAAGGACCTCTGGAACTGAGAAGTTCGACAGCGAGGCACATTTACTGCATAATGCTGCTGCTGTTCTGCGAATCCGGTTGCTCTCGGCAGGAAATGGCGATCGGGGATCAACTGTGAATGTGGAAGATCTCTGTTGGAATAGGCTACAACTTATGAAAACTGGCATTTTCTTGGGAAAAATTAGTTTTTGTGTTAATCCTTGATTATAATTTTTTCGATTACGATCACAGTATCTCTGTTTTTCCTATTAACCAAAATAGGAAAAACGAAGAGATAATTTTCGAGCTTTTAGCTTTCTAGTTTTTAGTTTTCCGTAAAAGAAAACTATTGTGCCGGCATTGTCTGTCCGTCCGCACTTTTTCTGTCCACACTTTTTCTGTCCGCCCTCAGATCTTTAAAAACTACTGAGGCTAGAAGGCTGCAAATTGGTATGTTGATCATTCACCCTGCAATCATCAAACATACCAAATTGCAGCCCTCTAGCCTCAGTAGTTTTGATTTTATTTGAGGTTAAAATTAGCCATATTGGTGCATCTGGCAATGATATAGGTCAGGCCACCTACGGGCCGTAGTTAAAGTTTAATGGGCCGCGGCTCATATAGCATTATAACGAGACCACCGAAAGATAGATCTATTTTCGGTGGCCTTGATTATACGCTGTAGCGGCTGTACAGAAAACTCGATTGCGCCGAAGAAACTTCGGCGCATTTTTCACCTGTTTTTCCCAATTCTCGTTTCCTTCGGGCCCGGGCTAGAAATGCTCGGGAGGTTGGTCATCCCCGTCGGATTTATGAGACGATGCGAAGAAGGCAATCACGCCAGCAGAATTATTAGGCTTCAGATCAAAAGCCAGCGGGGAAAAGGGCTTATTCGGATTATCGATTATTATGTTATTTCGGCATTAAAGGAGGGAATCACATTAAAAAAAAATCTCACTTGCTGAGGATTATCGAAAGATTATCGCTACTTGATGCTCTGTTTTTTTTATCGTTCTTCAATCACTGGATGTCGCTCTCGTCAAGTCTGTTTAGACTTGATTTTCGTTGTCTGATTAATCTCTCTCTCTCTCTCTCTCTCTCTCTCTCTCTCTCTCTCTCTCTCTCTCTCTCTCTCTCTCTCTCTCATTATCGTAACTATCTATTTATTCCTCAGTCAATTTATTCCTCTTCTCTTAGTAACAATTTATTCCTCAGTCAAATTAGTCCTCTCCCTCTCTCTCAACCTATCTATTTATTTCTGTCAATTTATCACTCTCTCTCTCTCTCTCTCTCTCTCTCTCTCATCGTAACTACCTATTTATTTCTGTCAATTTATTTCTCTCTCTCTCTCTCTCTCTCTCTCTCTCTCTCTCTCTCTCTCTCTCGTAAAGATGCGTCAGTTTGGAGTTGACTAGTGGCGTAGATTTAATTGAAGGCGAAGAAAATATTAATTTGTTTTGGTATGTTTCGGCTGGTTGGATCTCTCTATAAATCGTATTTTACCGTCTGCTTAGATTTTTTCGTATTTTGTTAAATTCTTTGACTTTGTATTATTAATTTATGGCAACAGAATTTTTTTATGCTATTTTCTCTATATTCGTAAAATTTTGATGTGCTCTCTGATCTAATTTTTTTTTTTTTTTCGTAAAATTCTTTATATTAAAAGAAGTTTTCTAGGGAAATTTGCTATAAAGTGCGATGGTTCCATTGGCTTGTTGCATTAATAATAATAATAATAATAATAATAATAATAATAATAATAATAATAATGATAATTATGTTTTATTGCAAATGTTCCTTTCTACCTGCCTCCTTCAAAAGTCCCTAACCCCCAAGAAGGAAGAGAGAGAGAGAGAGAGAGAGAGAGAGAGAGAGAGAGAGAGAGAGAGAGAGAGAATAAAAACTGATTTATCAACCCAATCAACACTCTTATTTCATCCTTAATTTCCGATAATGATTTGCCTTGTGAAAACATCAGGGCTCTCATGCTAGAAGGACACACAAAGCCATCCGATCTGCATAAGCCGCGCGCCCTTCTTGCCGGGAAGTGCACAATTAGATTTACAAGGGCCCAACCATATGCACGACCAACAGGTGATTTGCCGACGGTGGACGGAGGGGTGGGGGCGGGGTTTGGGTAGAGACAGGGATTGGGACGGTTGAGGTAAAAGGGAGACGGAGTTGAGGGCGGGGTTGGGGGGGGAGGAGAAGGAGGGGGCGGTTTTTATTCGGATGTCAAAAACAAGTTCGTAAGAAAAGAAGCGTTGGGTAATAAAGGCGGCATTTCTGCCTTCCTGTCCCCTTGGCTTGGGAGGGGGGGGGGGTCGGGATGTCGCTTACAGCGTACCGCTCTCAGCTGCATTGCTTTTTGCCTTTTATCTACCTTGTTGTCCAACTTCTTGAACTTTACGCTTCAGCTTTCATTATTTATTAGAGAATTTATTATTAGGGATAATAATAGCGTAGATAAATTGACGAGCATCGATAAAACACTTATATCCACATTCTCCGTAGAAGGGTGGTGCCGACAGTGCAACCTCATGCGGTGCACTGTAGGCATCATTTAAGGTTCTTCGCCGCAACCCCTTTGATTCCTTTTACTGCACCTTAGTTCATGGTCTCTTTCTTCCATCTTGCTTTCCACCCTCTCCTAACAATTGATTCATAATGCAACTGCTTTGAGGTTTTCCTCCTGTTACGCCTCTCAGACCTTTTTGCTGTCAGATTCCCTTTCAGCGCTGAGTGACCTCACAGGTTCCAGCTCTTGGCCTTTGGAATTGATGCTATATTGTATTCTATTCTATATTCAAATTCTTAGACACTTTTTAAAGGCACGGATGAAATCCTAGCTTGATTAATTGACTGACTGTTTCAAAATACGTCTGCCAATTCTCTCTCTCTCTCTCTATCCAGCGATAACGAGAGAACATGAAGGAAAAAGTAATCATTATTTGTGTTTATTTCAAAATACGTCCACAGATTCTCTCTCTCTCTCTCTCTCTCTCTCTCTCTCTCTCTCTCTCTCACTCTATATATATATATATATATATATATATATATATATATATATATATATATATATATATATATATATATATATATATATATATATATATATATATATATATATATATATATATATATATATTCAGCGTTAACGAGAGATCATGAATGAAAAAGCAATCATTATTTGTGTTTATTTCAAAATACGTCCGCAGATTCTCTCTCTCTCTCTCTCTCTCTCTCTCTCTCTCTCTCTCTCTCTCTCTCTCTCTCTCTCTCTATCCAGCGATAACGAGAGAACATGAAGGAAAAAGTAATCATTATTTGTGTTTATTTCAAAAATACGTCCACAGATTCTTTCTCTCTCTCTCTCTCTCTCTCTCTCTCTCTCTCTCTCTCTCTCTCTCTATCCAGCGTTAACGAGAGATCATGAATGAAAAAGCAATCATTATTTGTGTTTATTTCAAAATACGTCCACAGATTCTCTCTCTCTCTCTCTCTCTCTCTCTCTCTCTCTATATATATATATATATATATATATATATATATATATATATATATATATATATATATATATATATATATATATATATATATATATATATATATATATATCCAGCGTTAACGAGAGATCATGAATAAAAAAGCAATCATTATTTGTGTTTATTTCAAAATACGTCCGCATATTCTCTCTCTCTCTCTCTCTCTCTCTCTCTCTCTCTCTCTCTCTCTCTCTCTCTCTCTCTCTCTCTCTATATATATATATATATATATATATATATATATATATATATATATATATATATATATATATATATATATATATATATATCCAGTGTTAACGAGAGATCATGAATGAAAAAGCAATCATTATTTGTGTTTATTTCAAAATACGTCCGCAGATTCTCTCTCTCTCTCTCTCTCTCTCTCTCTCTCTCTCTCTCTCTCTCTCTCTCTCTATCCAGCGATAACGAGAGAACATGAAGGAAAAAGTAATCATTATTTGTGTTTATTTCAAAATACGTCCACAGATTCTCTCTCTCTCTCTCTCTCTCTCTCTCTCTCTCTCTCTCTCTCTCTCTTTCTCTCTTTATCCAGCGGTGACGAGAGACCATGACTGAAAAAGCAATCATAGCTACCTGATGTAAAGTCGATCTCTCTTCGGGCTCAGAGCAGAGCTGAGTCGGATTTCTAATTCCAGGCAGAAGCGCTCTGTCTTCACAAACGGTCTTCTTCTTCTTCTTCTTCTCCTTCTTCTTCTTCTTCTTCTTCTTCTTCTTCTTCTTCTTCTTCTTCTTCTTCTTCTTCTTCTTTGAGTTTTTAGATAAATTAGTTTTTCGTTTAATTTATCAATGTGTTTTTGTTTATACTTCTTTGTGCTAACGTGTGAGCGTTAGTTTTTATTTATTTTTAGATTTTTTGTATTCGTTAGCAACTGATCTGAGATACTTTTCGCACTTTCTTCTCTCGTGATAACAGTCGCTTGATTTGGCAAAGATATGCTGATATTCCAGAGAGGAAAATACGTCAGTGTTATGGGAAGCCAAAGGCAATGAACGAGAGTTAACAGAGAGAGAGAGAGAGAGAGAGAGAGAGAGAGAGAGAGAGAGAGAGAGAGAGAGAGAGAAAACTGGACGTATTTTTGAAACAAATAAACAAATAATAATTACTTTTTCATTCATATTCGTCAAGAGAGAGAGAGAGAGAGAGAGAGAGAGAGAGAGAGAGAGAGAGAGAGAGAGAGAGAGAGATACTGGTGGTAACACATACAAAACGCTACTATAGAAAACGCCACTCACAGTTTTTTAGTTTTCTGCACAAGAAAACTATTGTGCCGGCTTCGTCTGTCCGTCCGCACTTTTTCTGTCCACACTCAGAACTTAAAAATTACTAAGGCTAGAGGGCTGCAAATTGGTATGTTGATCACCCACTCTCCAGTCATCAAACATACCAAAGTGCAGCCCTCTAGCCTCAGTAGTTTTCATTTTATTCAAGGTTAAATTTAGCCATAATCGTGATTCTGGCAACGATATATGCTAGGCCACCACCGGGCCTTGGTTAAGGTTTCATGGGCCGCGGCCGAAAGATAGATCTATTTTCCGTGGCCTTGATTATGCGCTGAAGCGGCTGTGAAGAAACCTCGATTGTTCTTCGGCGCATTTTTTACTTGTTTTTATTCTAGTTAGGTTCTGACGCATTGACAGTAATATTGATTCTTTAGTGAGATTCTTCGAATGCAATTCACGAGTATGAGAATCTAAGACGAGATTCCTGGAATGCGACTCATGAGAATGAGAATCTTTAGAGAGATTCCTGGAATGCAATTCATGAGAATGAGAATCTTAAGCGAGATTCCTGGAAATGTTGGTCGTTAAGTGTGAGATTCTTAAACGAGATTCTCGGAATGCAATTCATGAGAATGAGAATCTTAAGCGAGATTCGCGGAAATGTAGGTCATGAAGTATGAGATTCTTAAACGAGATTCTCGGAATGCAGTTCATAAGTATGAGAATCTTAAGCGAGATTCTCGGAAATGTAGTCATAAAGTATGAGAATCTTAAGCAAGATTCTCGGAATGCAGTTCATAAGTATGAGAATCTTAAGCGAGATTCTCGGAAATGTAGTCATAAAGTATGAGAATCTTAAGCAAGATTCTCGGAAAGCAATTCATAAGTACGAGAATCTAAATAAAGATTCATGGAAATGCAATTCCTAAGTCTGAGAACCTTATGCGTGATTCATGGGTCTCCAGGCATGTAACTCCCGACTTGCCACCTCATCTCACTCATTCCTTAACCGCGCTGTCCCATGGCTTATATCCTGCTGTTTAATCCCCGGGATTCACTTTCTGCTTCTGTTTTTATTTTTTCGATTCGGCAGCAGTTCGCCTCGTGAAAAACGGAAGGTTATAGAAATAGGTTCAATCAATCTCCAACGCTCAGCGTGAATTCTCTTGTTTCTATTCATGTTTATTATCCTTATTTCTCCTTTAAGGTTCGTAGTCTTTATTTCTTCTTAATCCCTGCTTTCCATTTTACAATTTATTTGTCTTAATTATTTTAAAAATTCACTTTTCTCTCGGTTTCTCTCCATCTCTCTCTCTCTCTCTCTCTCTCTCTCTCTCTCTCTCTCTCTCTGCTTTATTACGAATCTCATTAATCATCATATTGTATTCTTAATGCAGTTGCCTTTCCCCACCAATTCCTCTCATCTTTGTCTCTTCTCGCGCCTTTCTTATTTTGTGCTTTCGTGTTTTTATTACTCTACTTATCTCCTTAACACATTCGTTTTCCTTATAGAACGAACCTTCTTCAGTAATTACTTCGCATTTCTATCATATTCCCTTTTCATTCTTTTCCATTATTTCCTGTTTTCATCTTCCATTTACATCACATCTTTCATGCCGCTTCTTTCCATCTGATTCCAAGCTTTGGAATTTTCTTCCTGCCTCTGTGGTTCCTGAGGTATGACCTCCATTCCTTGAAGAGGCAGGTGCATCTCCTTATCACCTCCGAGCGCGGGCTAGAAAACGGCATTAGGTGTGGCCTCTGCGCTTCAAAAAATTTTTTTTTTCGCAATGTGCTATTCAACTTTCTTTTTCTTTTCCATTTTCGTTTCTCTTATTCTCATATTCTCATTCATCTTCTATTTTTATCATTCAGTTGCATTTTACATCCCTTTATTCTGTTGTCCCCTTCAATTTTCCTTGCGTTTTCATTCTTACATTTTATTTCTCTTCATTTTTCTTCTGCTAATCACCGGAAAACTTAGAAAATATGAGAATATCTTGAGGACTGGTCATATATGCTTACAGTTTTATGTATTTCTTTTATTTCTTTAAATTTATTTTCCTTTTCTGATAAGTGATTTCTTCTTCTTTCTGTGTTCCCCATAACCTTCTGTGACCTCTTTCTAATGAACACCTTAATATTCTTTGGAAGCTTGAATTGCAAGTCAATGGCCCCTTTGGTGGGCTTGTTCCATAAGAGAAGGTTTCATTTTCTAAATAATAATAATACTGATAACAGTAATAATAATATTAATAATTTCAAGTCAATAGCCCCTTTAGTGGGCTTGTTCCATAAGAGAAGGTCTCATTTTCTGAATAATAATAATAATAATAATGATAATTTCAAGTCAATTTAGGCCAAAGGCCAAGCACTGGGACCTATGGGGTCATTCAGCGCTGAAACGGAAATTGACAGCAAAAGGTCTGAAAGGTGCAACAGAAGGAAAACCTCGCAGTTACAATATAAATCAATTGTTAGGAGAGTGTGTCAAGTAAGATGGAAGAAAGAGAATATGAAAGGAGCTACAGTAAAAGGAACGAAAGGGGTTGCAGCTAGGGGCCGAAGGGACGCTGCAAAGAACCTCAAGTAATGCCTACAGTGCACCGCATGAGGTGCACTGACGGCATCAACCTCCCTACGGGATAGAGTTCATATGGAGCAAGCCCACCACAGGGGCCATTGACCTGAAATTCAAGCGCCCAGAGAATATTATGGTGTTCATTAGAAAGAAGTAACAGGATAATAATATTAATTTTCTTATTCGTATTCTTACATATTCTCATATATATATTTTTTGATTTTCAAAATTTTGTACCGTATATTAAAAATTTTCTTCCGCCAGTCACCCGGATTCTTTTGAGAGAAATGTTGAAAATCTTTTCATTTTTATCTCTAAGTCTCTCCCTTTCTGTTGTCTTTCTCATACGTCTCCTTATGTATCCTCATCCACTTTTCAATCTTCATCCACTTTCATCCATTTTCATCTGTTTGTCCTGCATCATCCGCCCGAAACGTATTGGAAAAATACTAGAGATTCCTGGCTACCTACACAACTGCCATCCATTCTTCCCTGTGCATAATACATCCACATCCAACACCGTTCTTCTTCATCCATCTTTATCTATTTTCATCCATTTTCCCTCCATCATCCACCCAAAATCTGTCGGGAAAAAACCAGAACTTGGTTCTCACCTCCATAACCCCCCCCCCCCTCCATTCTCCTCTCTGCACAATACGTTCACATCCAACAACGTTCATCTTCATCCATTTTCATCCGTTTTCCCCCCCACCATCCACCCAAAACCTATGGGGGAAATAAACTAAAAATTCCTGGCTATCGCTACAACTGCCATCCATTCTTCCCTGTGCATAATATATCCACATCCAACACCGTTCTTCTTCATCCATCTTCACTCATTTTCATCCATTTTCCTTCAACCATCAACCCAAAACGTATCGGAAAAATTCACAGCTGGCTACACACCTGCCATCCATTCTTCCCTCTGCATAATACAACCAGATCCAACTGCGTTCTTCCTCATCCATTTTCATCCATTTTTTCTCCAAACTGCGTTCTTCTTCATCCATTTTTCCTCCATCATCCACCCAAAACGTATCGGTAAAATACTAGAAATTCCTAACTACCTACACACCTACCATCCATTCTTCTCTCTGCATAATACATCCACATTCAATAGCGTTCTTCTTCATCCATTTTTATCCATGCGCTTTCTCCCTAACCCCCGCCCCCCTCTTCCAATCTTCCTCCCTCCGTTCCCCCTCCACCACACCCACACCCGAAACCCGTAAGAGGAACTCCGAGAGAGAGAGAGAGAGAGAGAGAGAGAGAGAGAGAGAGAGAGAGAGAGAGAGTGGTCCGGCCACCCCGCGACAACATCTTGCACAATTTAGGAATCGTATCACACAGGAAATAACGACTGAAATGCAATTATAGGTCCGCCGCGCAGTAAGGATCCTCCGGTCGAGGGCTGGTGCACCCCGCCTCTCTCTCTCTCTCTCTCTCTCTCTCTCTCTCTCTCTCTCTCTCTCTCTCTCAGACTTAGCTTTACCTGCTGCAGGCTGGGAGATGGTGCTAGAGTTTTTTTTTTGGGGGGGGGTTCTTTGATCTTCTTTTGTTTTTGCATTGGTGGTTTGATTTATTTTTCGTTTTGTTATTGTTTACGTGTTTTCCATTTTGTTTGGTGTTCGTTGTGTGCGTCTGGAGAATTTATGGTGGTGAAATGAAGGGAAAGGGTATTTTTTTTCTCTGGTGTTTTTAAGGAAACTGATTGCTGCTTGTATATACACTATATATATATGTATGTATATATATATATATATATATATATATATATATATATATATGTATATATACATTTATATATAATATATATATTTATATATCCAAAAATATTTTATATATATGTATATAAATATCTATATATATATAAAATATTTATACATATACAGTATATATATATATATATATATATATATATATATATATATATATATATATATATATATATATATATATACATATAAACTATTTAAGGATGCAGTTGCTAGCCCCAACCCCTTAACTCCCTATGTCAGCAGATGCCCAATGGATTTTTCAGAAAACCGGCCTAAAACGCTTTCCCCGCGGATTGAACAGAGATTCTTTTTTTTATTTATTTATCGTTACTATATTTTTTTTAATTCACAATTGATCCCCGATCCCCCTTTTCCTGCCGAGAGCGACCAGATTCTGAACAGCAGCGCCAATATGTGGTAAATGTGCCTCGCTGTCCAACTCCTCAGTTCCAGAGGTCCTTCGTTCCTCACACCGTTGGACTGTGGAACTGCCTCCCTGCTGAGGATGTCGCGCAACTGGAACTTCTTCAGAAGTTCAAGAGAAGATGCAAGGGATTTCTACTCTAATACAATTCTTGTATTTTAATCATTTATTTACATTTTTTTTTATTTATATAATTTTTTAAAATCTAGTCTTTCTTTTTTTAGTAAGTGGTATCTCTTTCCTTCTGTTACTTCTCTCTAATGAACACCATTATATTCTTTGGAAGCTTGAGCTTCAAGTTAATGGCCCCTTTGGTGGGTTTGTTCCACGTGAATAGGGTTCATCTTCTGGATAATAATAATAATAATAATAATAATAATAATAATAATAATAATAATAATAATAATAATAATAATAATAATATTAAAAATAATAATAATAATAATTTTTTGCTACGTCGGCTTTTTCCACATGACTGTACATTCGTTAAGAATCGGTGTATTCTAACCGTCCAAGATGACGGTAATATGAAAGGGGGTTTAGGTGGTAAGTCACGACCCTGAGACGTGACGTACCGTCCTGGAGGTCAGACTTTATTTCGGGTGGATTACCTCTTTGTTGCACAGGAAAAATATGGAAAGACATTGGGTTTTATTTATTACATCTGATGCAGGCTGACGGAATGTCGTTATAACATTTATTCCCTCTTAATAGTTTTGGAATGGAAAAATGGAAAATGTATGAACAAGTAAAAAATGCGCCGAAGTTTCTCCGGCGAAATCGAGTTTTCTGTACAGCCGCTACAGCGTATAATCAAGGCCACCGAAAATGGATCTATCTTTCGGTGGTCTCGGTAAAATGCTTTATGAGCAGCGGCCCATGAAACTGTAACCACGGCCTGGTGGTGGCCTATCCTATATCGTTGCCAGAAGCGCGATTACGGCTAACTTTAACCTTAAATAAAATAAAAACTACTGAGGCTAGAGGGCTGCAATTTGGTATGTTTGATGACTGGAGGGTGGATGATCAACATGCCAACTTGGAGCCCTCTAGCCTCAGTAGTTTTTAAGATCTGAGGTCGGACAGAAAAAGTGCGGACAGAATAAAGTGCGACCGGACAGACAAAGCCGGCACAATAGTTTTCTTTTCAGAAAACTAGAAGCTGGTCAAGGTTAAGACTGCTATCACGTACCTTGTAAAAATAGGTACGAGATTAAATCAAAAGATTAATAGTTACCTGCAAATAATGAATGAATTAATTATCGCTCACACGATTTCGCATAAAATAGTACAAAGTTATATAGAATTAAATAATAGAAAATCACTTAATTGTTTATAAAAACTGCGAACATATAAAATGCAAGAGAATGCTGTCAGTGACCGAAGACTTGTTGAGTTTTTCGTCGATGCTAAAAATTGTCAGGATGACAAAAACAGTATTTACTTTATTTTTTTTTATTAATGTGTTTATTTTTTCTCTAGTATCTGTATAGTTATGTATTCCTTCACAGATAATTATAGTATTTAGAATTTTAAATTTATATTTTCTAAAACCAATTATATCTTTTATTTTTCCTCTTTACGTCGTATTTCCTGTACTTCACGTATCGTCTATTACGTTTTCTACATTATAACTATTAATCATATATGTTTTCTTTTTCCCTGACTTCTGTCCTGTAGTAGCCTATATAATATTCTATATCCACTTTGTACCTTTGTGCATGTACCTTCCACCGGGTTATTTTGGATATCTGGCATCACATCTTGCATTTCACGTCCATATTCTTGAAATTCAGTACACTAAATCTTGAAATTCAGTATCTCGTATCTTACACCGTAATTTCTTTTTGCAATCTCGGGGACAATCCCCGCTTGGTCACTGCATAACATGGCATTACACTCAGCGCCGGTGTACTCAAACAATTTCCTCATTAGATGAAAGTACAAGAACATGAGACCACTGCGCAACTCACGCGGTGCACTGCAGGCATTACTTGAGGTTCTTTGCACCGTCCCTTCTGCCCCTAGTTGCAGCCCCTTTCATTTCTTTCGCTGTACCTGCGTTCATATTCTCTTTCTTCTGTCTTGCTATCCACCCTCTCCTAGCTATTGATTCACAGGGCAACTAACTGCGAGGTTTCCCTCCTGTCACACCTTTCAGACCTTTTACTGTCAGTTTCCCTTTCAGCGCTGAATGACCTTTGGCCTAATCTCTATATTCTGTTGTGTTCTGTTCTAAGAACATGAGACCACACAAAAGACAAGGATGCATCCGCCGACATTGCTCCCCAGCACTTGATTACGACGGCACTTAATTGCGACACTTAGGCAAAAATCTCGGATAACTTCTTCATCAAAGTGGAGGGTCGCCATTTGTCGCCTTGCGTCGTGTTTGTGCTTGTGAGCTGAGGTCGCTCTCTCACTCCGCCAAGTTCCGGATGTTTCATGGCTTTTATTCCGCCTCCTTATTGGGGCTGGAATGCCAGGTTAAACATTTCCAGCCGCCGGAGACTAATAGTTGTGGATGGATGGAAGACAGCTTGTTGGGGTGGTGGGGGTGGGGGGGGGGGAGAACATGAACACAACAACGCATTATGCTAGATGCTTTTAGTTTTCTGTAAAAGAAAACTATTGTTCCGTTTTTTATATCCGCACTTTTTTCTGTCCGCAGTTTTTCTGTCCACTCTCAGATCTCAAAAACTACTGAGGCTAGGGGGCTGCAAATTGGTATGTTGATCATCCACCTCCAATCATCAGACATACCAAATTTCAGCCCTCTAGCCTCGGTAGCCTTTATTTTATCTAAGGTTAAAGTTAGCCATAATCATGCATCTGGCAACGCAACAACACAGGCCACCACGGCCGGCTGAGAGTTTCATGGGTCGCGACCCATACAGTATTATACCGAGACCACCAAAAGATAGCTCTATTTTCGGTGGCCTTGGTTATACGCTGTTGCGGCTGTACAGAAAACTCGACTGCGCCGAAGAAACTTCGGTGCCATTTTTATTTGTTTACTCAAACAGAGTTGCGAGCATGGCTTTGTACTCTAGAGATTCGTTGTGTATGAGTATTCATGCTAAGACTGGAGAACAAACGGATTTCAGACATAAATTAACCATCGGACTTTTGACTGACTTGGAAAAACTGAATGGTCTTATATGGACAGCAGTAAGAGCTCACACCAAATGTACCGTAAGAGAATATTTTATATCTAATGTGCATTCCTTTCTAAGTCTTTGTTGGCCTTATATATATATATATATATATATATATATATATATATATATATATATATATATATATATATATATATATATATATATATATATATATATATATATATATATATATATATATATATATATCACAAAATATTTATATATATATATATATATATATAATTGTATATATGTATGTATACACATGTATTATATATATCCATATGTATATGTGTTTGGTATGTATACATATACACCAGTTTACCCTTACCGTCTGCAATTACTATAACAAATAAGAGAGGGGCGAGACAGAGGTTCCACCGCCTTGCAGCTGGAACCGAGTTACCTCTATTGAACATTCTTACCCAGGAACCAGCAGTAAGAGAGAATTACCCGGGGTTGGACGACGGCAAAATTAAACGTAGAGAAAGGTAGACATACAGAGATATTTTGAATCCAACCATAAGCCATTTCTTCTTTGAGAAGTTTTGCGTTTATTGTTTTCATGAAGCTTTTTGCTACGAACTTGCTGCCCCCATTCCTTCTCTAATCTGGTTTTGACTCTCTACCGTCAGGTAATCACCAGGTGCTTAATGCATTGCTTAGGTCAACAGAGGCACATTGCATTTTTTAGGAAATGGGTATATATATATATATATACATAAATATATAAATATATATATATATATATATATATATATATATATATATATATATATATATATATATATATATATATATATATATATATATATATATATACAGGAGTATATATATACATATATAATTGTACATATAAGAAAAATATACATATAAAGAGAGAGAGACAGAGAGAGAGACAGAGAGAGGCGAAGAATAAAATATTGAAGTTATTCTTGGGTCCAACAGAAAGAAAAACTCGCAATGTTGTTTTTGAAAAATAATGGAATTTAGATCTCCCGGTTCCGCCATCTTTTCGAGCACAGTTTTTGAAAAGAGCATATATATATATATATATATGGTTTGTCATGTTTTCTCCAGAACTCTGTGCTTTATTTTGGATTTTGTTTTCTTCCAATTAGAAAGGAATCTTCCGTGCAGTTTCCGTTGCAATACAGTGCTTTTCATTACGTCTTTTTGTGCCGTTCCCATCTCTCTCTCTCTCTCTCTCTCTTTCTCTCTCTCTCTCTCTCTCTCTCTCTCTCTCTCTCTCTCTCTCTTTCTCATCTTTATTGACATGTACAGTAACGAAATCACGAATGCGCATGCGTGGTACGCACTGAATTAGTAGCCTAGTATGCGCAAGTATCTTTTAAACGTCTTTTTGTTGTCTGGAAAAAGTTCAGAGGTCCACATCAGGCCACCTCCTCCCTCTAATACCTTACAACACTTATGGACCGCCTTTGGAAAAGGACCCGTGATGGCATAAGGCGCTTAATGTCCACTTAGACTCCATTTGGAAGACATTTCCCTTCGATCTTGTGCTTCCTAAACTTCTCTAAATCTCCCGCAACTCTTTCCAGGCGTCATTTAAGAATGACTACTTCGGGGGAAAACTATTTTTGTCCAGAAATCGAAGTCTGTGGTTGTGTGAGAGTGTTCATTTCCTTTCCACTTCAAAGCTCAGGTCACCTGTCTGTTTTCTTTTGCACTTAAAAATGCGGGTCGTCTGTCCCTTTCCTTTCTGCTGGAAAGCTCAGGTCGTCTGTCTCTTTCCTTTCTGCTGGAAAGCTCAGGTCATCTGTCTCTTTCCTTTCTGCTGGAAAGCTTGGGTCGTCTGTCTCTTTCCTTTCTGCTGGAAAGCTCAGCTCATCTGTTCCTTTCCTTTCTGCTGGAAAGCTTAGGTCATCTGTCTCTTTCCTTTCTGCTGGAAAGCTCAGGTCATCTGTCTCTTTCCTTTCTGCTTGAAAGCTCAGGTCATCTGTCTCTTTCCTTTCTGCTGGAAAGCTTAGGTCATCTGTCTCTTTCCTTTCTGCTGGAAAGCTCAGGTCATCTGTCTCTTTCCTTTCTGCTGGAAAGCTCAGGTCATCTGTCTCTTTCCTTTCTGCTGGAAAGCTCAGGTCATCTGTCTCTTTCCTTTCTGCTGGAAAGCTCAGGTCATCTGTCTTTTTCCTTTCTGCTGGAAAGCTTAGGTCATCTGTCTCTTTCCTTTCTGCTGGAAAGCTCAGGTCATCTGTCTCTTTCCTTTCTGCTGGAAAGCTTAGGTCATCTGTCTCTTTCCTTTCTGCTGGAAAGCTCAGGTCATCTGTCTCTTTCCTTTCTGCTGGAAAGCTCAGGTCATCTGTCTCTTTCCTTTCTGCTGGAAAGCTCAGGTCATCTGTCTCTTTCTTTTCTGCTGGAAAGCTCAGGTCATCTGTCTCTTTCCTTTCTGCTGGAAAGCTCAGGTCATCTGTCTCTTTCCTTTCTGCTGGAAAGCTCAGGTCATCTGTCTCTTTCCTTTCTGCTGGAAAGCTCAGGTCATCTGTCTCTTTCCTTTCTGCTGGAAAGCTCAGGTCATCTGTCTCTTTCCTTCCTGCTGGAAAGCTTAGGTCATCTGTCTCTTTCCTTTCTGCTGGAAAGCTCAGGTCATCTGTCTCTTTCCTTTCTGCTGGAAAGCTCAGGTCATCTGTCTCTTTCCTTTCTGCTGGAAAGCTCAGGTCATCTGTCTCTTTCCTTTCTGCTGGAAAGCTCAGCTCATCTGTCTCTTTCTTTTCTGCTGGAAAGCTCAGGTCATCTGTCTCTTTCCTTTCTGCTGGAAAGCTCAGGTCATCTGTCTCTTTCCTTTCTGCTGGAAAGCTCAGCTCATCTGTCTCTTTCTTTTCTGCTGGAAAGCTCAGCTCATCTGTTCCTTTTCTCTGCTTGAAAGCTCAGATCATCTGTCCCTTTCCTTTCTGCTTAAAATCTCAGGTCATCTGTCCCTTTCTTTTCTGCTTAAAATCTCAGGTCATCTGTACCTTTCTTTTCTGCCTAAAATCTCAGGTCATCTGTCCCTTTCTTTTCTGCCTAAAATCTCAGGTCATCTGTACCTTTCCTTTCTGCTTAAAATCTCAGGTCATCTGTCCCTTTCTTTTCTGCTTAAAATCTCAGGTCATCTGTCCCTTTCTTTTCTGCTTAAAATCTCAGGTCATCTGTCCCTTTCCTTTCTGCTTGAAAGCTCAGCTTATCTGTCCCTTTCCTTTCTGCTTAAAATCTCAGGTCATCTGTCCCTTTCCTTTCTGCTTGAAAGCTCAGCTTATCTGTCCCTTTTCTCGCTGCTTAAAATCTCAGGTCATCTGTCCCTTTCCTTTCTGCTTAAAATCTCAGGTCAAACGTCCCTTTCCTTTCTGCTTAAAATCTCAGGTCATCTGCCCTTTCCTTTCCGCTTAAAAACTCAGGAACTCTGTCCCTTACCACTTAAGACCTCTGAAAATTAAAGACTTCTGTCCCACCCACTTGGAAGCCATCGTTTTATATCTCTTTCCACTCAAGTGTCCGAGATCCCTATTCCTTCTCAATTGATAAGCATAGCCCCCATCTCTTTAAACTTGAAAGCTCGGGTCTTCTATCCATTTCCATCTAAGAGCTGGAGACCTATGGTTAAAGTTCTTCCTATCTATCTATTCCTGTCCGCATGGAAGCCGAGCAGGCGGATACGGCGCCCTCAGCGGCGGAGGAGGCGCGGAGAGGGGACTTCTGAGCAGCGAGTAGGAGTTATTATTGGAGCTCAGACCATTCGTTAGAATATTCGCCTTTTTTTTGATCGTCGCTATTTTTCCTCTTCCTGCCTGCGAATTAGTCGGCCAAAAGGGGAGTAATGAGAAATCCTTACGTCTTCTATGGACTGCGTTAAAATGCTATGAGGTTGTTTTGGGGTGGGGGCGGGAGGTTGGAAGAGGGGGAGAAGGCGGAGAACGCCTCCGGTGAATGGGTGCGTTTCCTTCAGAGAGATTTGTTTTTGTTATTGTTTTCGTCTTCGGTGAGGGACGATGAGTGACATTCTGACTGGAATACTTTAGTTTGGGTTCTTTCTTTTTATTATTACGGGCTGGAACACGGCCCTGCTGTCTCCCTTACCTACCCCGACCCAACCAGGGGCGGACAAACAGGTTCGCAGGAGGAAGGTAGATGTCTCCCCTACCTACCACGTGCCCACCAGGGGCGGACAAACAGGTTTGCAGGAGGAGGGTAGATGTCTCCCCTACCCTCTCAATCCCCTACCTACCCCGCCCCCACCAGGGGCGGACAAACAGGTTTGCAGTAGGAGGGTAGATGTCTCCCCTACCTACCACGCCTCCACCAGGGGCGGACAAACAGGTTTGCAGGAGGAGGGTGGATGTCTCCCCTAACCTCCCATTCCTCAGCCTACCCCGCCCCCACCTGGGGCAGACAAACAGGTTTGCAGGAGGAGGGTAGATGTCTCCCCTACCCTCCCAATCCCCTACCTACCTCGCCCC
The DNA here is from genome assembly GCF_040412425.1 of Macrobrachium rosenbergii. Classification (NCBI taxonomy): domain Eukaryota; kingdom Metazoa; phylum Arthropoda; class Malacostraca; order Decapoda; family Palaemonidae; genus Macrobrachium; species Macrobrachium rosenbergii. The sequence goes on from NC_089741.1 coordinate 24,739,454, forward strand.
CTCCAGGGACGGACAAACAGGTTTGCAGGAGGGCTGGATGTCTCCCCTACCCTCCCATTCCTCAACCTACCCCACCCCACCTGGGGCGGATAAACCGGTTTGTAGGGGAAGGGTGGCTGTGTTATGTCTCCCCTACTGTCACCCGGGGAGGACAAACGAGATCCACTCGGATTTTATTATTATATTGTTATTATTATTCAGAAGATGAAACCTATTCACATGGAACAAGTCCGACACAGGGGCTGACTTGAAATTCAAGCTTCCAAAGAATATTATTATTATATTATTATTATTATTATGTAGGCGATGAACCCTGTTCGAATTGAACAAGCCCGCCACAGGGGCCACTGACTTGAAATTGAAGCTTCCAAAGAACATTGCGGTGTTCATCACGAAGAAGTAAGAGGAGGTAAAGGGAAATACGTAATCTGAGAAAGAATCATCACTGATTTATACTTAGTAGCGCCTTACTTAATCACAAGCATTTGGAAGTGCCGGATCGATCATCACGGCAAAGTGTATCTCTCTCTCTCTCTCTCTCTCTCTCGATTTTGGGACGGTGGAAAGTCGATTCATCCTCCCTTTTCTATATACAGAAATATCGTTCCTTTTCCGGCAATGTCGTAGAGGGTCTTTCATTTTTACCCTTCTCTTTTTCATCAGTCATATTACAACTCTTTTCTAAATGGCTTCTGTTTTTAGAGTTTGCGTTTACCAATTTTTTCCCCGTGCTGGGGATAGTGCCTTCAGTGCACCTCATGCGGTGTACTGTAGGCATGACTTAAGGTTCTTTGCAACGTCCCTTCGGCCCCTTGCTGCAACCCCTTTCATTCCTTTTATTGTACCTCCGTTCATATTCTCTCTCTTCTGTGTTACCATCCGCCTTCTCCAGCGCACCGTAATAAATTCGTTTCTTTTAAAAAGGAAATACTGCGTTTATGTAAAACACTTAAGGTAATCGTGAGTGATTGTGTTTATAACTATTATTATTTTTCCCAGTTATTAATTTATCTGTTTAGAAATATGACTATGTTTCTCCTCTCGCTAAAATTAATAACATGCGTTTTATTTATCTTTCTTTGGCATCAAAGGCATTATGTTAATAACTTCGCTGCTTGAAGGCAGGTTCTTTATGCATTCATTGTTAATAATGATCGATTTGGGTTTTTATTAATAACTACTGAATTCGGTTTTTGTTTGCAGTCACTGAGTATTAATTTCATTAATATAATATCTCTATTTCTTCGAAGGTTTGAATAAGTTAGATAGTTATGATGAGATATGATAAGATATAAGGCGCTATGGATGATGAGTCATACTCATGATGAATCTGTGCAATGAGTTATAATGAACACTAGCTGCGTACTCACATGAATCAGTTGTTCTGAATATAACAAAATAAATAAAGGTGCTCCTTTGGCTTGTTACCAACGCGTCACCTAGTCCGAGGTGCTAGTACTAAAAATGGCGAAGGCTTCTTGGGACGCCGCGTTTAGTACTAGCCCTCGGTGATTAAAGTATTATATACACCCATTTCTATATTGTGTGGTCGGCAAATTATTATATTAATAAACGATATCGTCGTGCGGCCGTCTACTTTACATTTACCATACGGTGTTTAGTACTAGCACCTCGGAGTAGGGGACGCGTAGATAACAAGCCGAAGTAGCACCCAAACAAATTTAGCTGTGAAACTTGATAAGTACGATTTATGAATTCCCATGAAATAAAACTGTTAGGTGTAAATTGTGACCAACTGAATTTAGGACCTTTATAAAACTAAGACGATGAGTCACTATCAAAAGAAGTGAATTCGGATGAATATTCAAAGTGATTCTGAGGCTCTATTTTTTTTTATCTTTTATTAAAAAACAACAGTATCTTTATATATAATATACAATATTACATATAAGCTCAATAACACTAATAATTAATACAAAGTTAAGCAAGTCATTTGGTAGATTTTTAGTGTGAGTCTAAAGCAAGAACGGTTACGTAGTTAAATGAATTATAGATGCGAATTAAAAGCACAGCGAATTTACTCTACAGCAAGAAGATTCAAAGGAAATTATACGCAGATCATATCGGTAAACAGATAGCAGAATGACCTACAGGAATGAACACGAGGTTCAAACTCGTTTGATTAACGCCTATGGAATTCGATCCCTCACCTTGTGTTCACTGCATCGTTTAAACTTCCAACCACGCAACCTCTCTCTCTACAGCAAGTACCATGTGCAACCTTTCCGGATATAGAATAATTCTCTCTCTCTTTGGATATTACCACCTGCACCCATTCAAGAAAGAAAATAAGCCCCTCCCTCCTTTCTCTCTCTCTCTCACGGTATCTATTATGCAGAGAGCCCCATTTTACCAGGGGAGCTCCACTAGCTGCTAAGTCCGCGGAAGACTTGAGAGAGAAGTTACGCGGCGGAAGCTGCCTTTGTAAAGACTTGTAAAAGTTGTCCTGGGAGAGAAAGAGAGAAACAGAGTGAAGCTCTTAATCCTTTGGCGAGAGAGAGAGAGAGAGAGATAAAGCTATATTCTTTCATGAAAGACGCATTATACGCATATGGTGCAAGTGTACAGATTGTGTGTATTCATTTAACTTGGCTAATACCGTTCATGTAGATAAAGTAATTCCTACCGATGAAAAAGCTGTACATTTACTTACAGCATATTTGTGACTTGAAAAAAAAAACTGATAGGTCAAGCTTACGAATGGGGAAGCAGCACAGAAAAGAAGGGAATGAGTGCAATGGAAAACGTAGGCCTACCTAAAACTATGTTAGTGATTCAAGACAGATTTCATTGTTCATACTCACGTCTAAATTAGTGATGATAGTTCTTGGATGATATTTGGCCTCTATGGGTTACCTAGCTTGGTTCTTAGCCACGTAAAAATAAGTCTAATCCTTCGGGCCAGCCCTAAGAGAGCTGTTAATCAGCTCAGTGGTCTGGTAAAACTAAGCTATACTTACTTAGAAAGAAATATGAGAATTTCATCTTTGCTGGACCTAACTGTATTACTGTAGTTTTTTACATGCTTCCGCGCAAAATGCTACTCAGCCAAAACTGGTACGAGATATTGACGTGCCTTCAGAAGATAGGAAGAACATGAGAGGGCTACAGTTCATAAAAATAGCTGAAAAAGCAGCAACGAGATATTCATGCGCTTTAGAACACAGAAAGAACACGGAAGCATGGGAGAATTAGCTCATAAAAAATGGCTGAAAAAACGTGAACAACAGAACACCCCTGCGTGTCAAGCTGTTGTACTTTTCACCGAGTTCCGTAACTACTGTAACTTATGGTAAAGTTTTGATATGTAAATATCCTTAACGGATATTTGCCATTTCTCGTCAAGGGACATTTACACGCTCAAACTGTTTGTCTTACCCAACTTGCCCAAGTTGTTTGTCAGTAAGTTTGAAGAGGTGGTCCTTTTCATTTGATGTGTTTGTTTAAATTTAGAGTATTTAATTTTGTAATAAAACAAAACAAAAAAAAATACGAAACTCAACCGAATCTTGCTAGACCCTCTTTAATAATTTGATGTTTGTTGGTTTTGCCCTTCAGGCCAGACTGCCATAAGTCCAACACCATCTTGTGACCCAGAGTTAACGCGTCTGAGGTTAAAATCCCGACATGTCTCACGGTCAAACCAAATTTATTTAACCTCAGTGCGAGTCGTGCAGTTGAGAGGCGGAGATGCCTCTTATTAAGTACGAGGACACAAACATGAGAATGATTTATTTATATTTTCTTCATATCGTTCTCCCGTGAGCAGCTAGCCTGGGCTAGGTTCAAGTTCCTTTAGTATCTCCTAAAGAGCAGATAAGCCTTGTTTCTAGATATCTTATTGGTATATTCGTTAGATTTAACTTAACATAAAACTGTATGTTCTTTGTGTCCGAGGATAAATTATAAAAAAAAAACTTCCACCTCATTCCTCTTTACGTTATTTTCCTCAATATTCATACTTGAGACGGGAAATATAGGCAGTGTTTCCAAGTCAAGATTCAAAATTCCAAATGGCTAATGGGTGTTTAACTTTCATGGTTGCCGAACGTTCACGCTGTCACACAAGCAAAGTGTTTGGGGGTATCTTAAGCCCCGCCCACAAAAGCCAGGCAGAGCTGAACTTCCTTCCAACCACTCCGTTCACACCGTCCAGTTTCACTTCAAACACGTGTTGGCAAACTGGGGTTGGCCAAACAGTTTGGCCGTGTAAATGGCCCTTAGAGAAGTTTGCCATCAAGTAGGGCAGCATTATTGCAGTCGCAGTGCTGTTTATCTGAGCCCTTTAACAGCTCTGACTCCTCGAAAAGTAGTTCTTTTTAGTTTACCATGTTTCCACCAGTATGAAGCATTCTTAAGTGTTTAGAGATACCTTGCGAATCAAAAGACAATCTACAAAAATGCCTGTACAGAACGAGAACAGTTGAGATTCGATTCTAACAAATCTAGCGAATTGAAAACACAAGTCCTACAGCTCCTGCTACATTAATTTTGTTGTCTAGTGCTCCGCTGGACAGGCAAGTGATAATGTCTTTGATGATTCCCGCATATTTCAAACATTAATGGCCACGTTGCCTTACTCCGTGTTGTCCAAATTACTCCAGTAAGTGTTCAATGTATAACATTTTATCGTTTCCGTTGCTTTTTATATGCAGGGACCTTGAATATTGAGAAAGTATCAGTAACCACGGAAAACTTCCACTTCAGTTTCCTACCCTGAACCGGTCCTGGGCGTTTCGGCCGTACAAGTCATGTAGGCCGTAACATCCAAAACAACTTAAGATGTTATGTTTATGGTACTTACCGTCATTATTTTATGTTTTACGTACATCCCCAAGGGGCTGGTACTAAACACGGACCCCATTTTGCACGTAAACGTGCTTTGCGGCCTAAACGCCCTGAACTCTCCTGAGCGAGTTACTTCGTCGTCGTCCTAGGCTAAGTTATAATGACGTCATACGAAGTGCAGTGACTGCAGTCAAGTCGAACGAAAACTTATTGGTTTTTGATGAAAACCATTCTTTTTCGTAATAGGTTACTCGATAGCTTGTAGGAAAAAGATATAACTTCTACTCCCGGCTGACAGTTGGGCTAGGCTACTATCTACAAGGACACTTAGCTCTAGCCCTACTTACACTTTGAATGGCAGCAGGTAATATCTAGCAAGTAGCAACTTGTATTGATATGATCTTTTTTTGGTAATATGGTAACTACAGCAGTAAAAAAAAAAAAAGCTAGCAGTGGCTGTGTTAAATCACTGAACTAATGTATGGCAGGTTCGGTGTACATGTGCTGTTGGCTCGATTACGCCACGGAAGATTTATTAACGAAATTTGACGTGTTTTATCAGCTGTAGGTAATTGTACACAAGCACAATGCGTGTGACTCCAACATCTCTGTACGTGATGAAACCTTTTGTGTCACAGTCGTTTTTGTTGGATGCACAGAGCCCTAGGCCTACACTTAGGCTTCCCGATACTTTTCATGCTTTACTGCACTTCGGGCAAGAGCTCGAAGCCTCGAACTTACATGTCTTAATCTAAACCAACCAACTTTTCTTGCTGTCAGTGCACTTCAAGTGGTGCTCTGTAGGCATTACTTGCTCATCCGCCTGGCCAACATCGTCCTATAAGCGCTGAGAAATTTAAATGGCAGAGATGAAGTTCTTTCTTGATATCAAAAAAATGCTTGATGCAGACTGAATTTCTAAGTTCATTTTAAATAAGTGAACAGTAATTTAAACTGGAATTTTATGGAATCGCTGATTCGAATTATCGATAGCATATAAAGCAACACAGAAAAATAATAAGGAATGCAGAAGGCAGATCAGATTACCAAAATCCATTATTTGATGTGGTTCAAGATAGACGGGTAGGCCTTGAAGAGAATAGGCCGTTAGAGCCGGTCGCTTAGTTTCGTCCAGAATATATACCTCATGACCGTTTGTTCCCGTAGGGGGATGGTGGTCAGTGCACCTCATGTGGTGCACTGTAGGTATTACTTAATGATCTTTGCGGCGTCCCTTTAGCTGCAACCTCATGTTATTCCTTTTACTGTACCTCCGTTCATTTTCTCTTTCTTCCATCTTACTTTCCACCCTCCTAGCAATTGTTTCTTATTGCAACTGCGAGGTTTTCCCCCTGTTACATCTTTCAAACCTTCGGTTTCCCTTTCGGCGCTGAATGACCTCGTAGGTCCCAGTGCTTGGCCTTTGGCCTAAATTCTATATACTAATCTATTCTATGACTGCTTGTTGTGTCCGCGCCCGTAACCCAAGCTTGCCTGAATTTTAAATTCATTCAGCCATCGGTAAAATCTAACATATTTAAAACGAAATATGATTTCCTTCACAGTCTGAAGATCATTTCCCGTAAACTTCCCTTATCAAGTTAATTACAATTACTTTTTACATTTATTAAAACAATTCTAAATAGATTTAAGTTACCTTAATTAGATGGAAACCTATAACTGTCACTCTGTTACAGTTAAGTATACCTTAGTTTAACCAGACCACTGAGCTGATTAACAGCTCTCCGAGAGAGGGCTGACCCGAAGGATTAGACTTATTTTACGTGGCTAAGAACCAATTGGTTACCCAGCAACGGGACCTACAGCTTATTGTGGAATCCGAACCACAATTATACCGAGAAATGAATTTCTATCACCAGAAATAAATTCCTCTTATTCTTCATTGGCCGATCGGAGATTCGAACTCGCGGCTAGCTGAGAACGGAACCCACTCTCCCAACGAGGAACTACCGTCACTCTGTTGTCGTCTGCAAGACACCGCTCGATCGACTTCTCTTGGTGGTCTTGCTTCTTCTGCTTCATGATTCGGCGTAAACAACCATTCTCTGATGGCTCTTTATTCAGTCATTATTATTTAAACAGATATATAAACATGCAAATAACCGAAAATAAATGTCAGTGAATTATATAAGAAAATAATATACTTTACCACAATAAACCCCTAAAAAGAGAGGAAAATTTTTCCACACTTCGTGTGGCAGACCGTAAAATGAAGGCGCTGCTTCTGTCCCCGATCATCTTATGGGTGAAAACTTAACACGTTTCGGCAACACTGAGTAGTACCAATCGAGATCTATGATATTTTCTTCTTTTTACTTCGTGTTATGTCGCTGTGACAGCAAGAAGAATGGCGAAGAAAATGCTGTTATAGAAAAGCCTTGTGCTTTATCATAAGCCAGTTGTTTTCTATAGAAAAGCTAATAATATTTTTTTCCTGCTGTTCCTCGGGGCTGTCACCCTTTATGACTACCGTATATTAATCATAGCGTTGTATGCCTCAAGTACGTACAGTAGATACTTTGCCGCCTCATTTCCTGTTGATAGGTAACTGTATGCAGGTTGTATACTTTGCGACGGTATTACTTGATGGTACTTTTACTTAATACGAAGCAAGTTAATGGATAATCTTTGAGGGTTGTATAGGTAGTGACAAAAGTAATTAAGGTTCTTTGTCAATTTTACAGAACTGTTTTACAGTGGGATTTACATTTTTTATATAAGCCGAGGATGTTTAGCTCGATTATTATTAAATTAGTTGTAATTGTAGTAGTAGGAAGAGGAGTAGTAGTTTATGGTATTTTAACCAATTTACTGACCCTTCACCTGTATTTTCAAGCTTGTATAGTAATGGGTCTTAGTTTTATATTTAATTAAAATATGAGTGATATATTGTTACATTCTTCGTCTTCTTGTAGGATTACGGGCTACTCTAGGATTAAGAGCCCGTACTGGCATAAGTCCAGCTTAAACTTTACCAACGCTGTAGACTTTATTGGAGGTTATTTGCAGTCCTTTTCCAGGCCCTGAGTTGCATCGTTTTCCTGCCTTTTATTCTTCACCCGCGTCTCGGTGATCTCATGTAACTGAACTGTTCAACTTCTTGAACTTTGATTTGCGCCAATTTTCGCATTTTATTTAAAAATAACTCCCTCAGACGAACTGAATGAGAATCTTGAAATGTTTCAGTGTTACACCGTTTGTCATATTTCACCTAGGCTGGCTTTGAATGGGAGAGGAAATCTTATTTTGTGGAGGCGTGGATTCACTTTACTATGTAAGTGCTGACCATACCAGATCCCTCTAACATATGGAAGGGATTTGATGTCGTTCGAACGAACGCATGAGTGAAGAAAAAGCTTCTAGGCCTACATGAATGAAGGTTTCCTTTTGAAGGCATCTGGGCGTGCACTCGTCAAGTCCTCTAGTGCTGCCCGTTCGAAAGCAAGTATGCCCGTTCACGTGAAGCTTTCTCTGCTTGTAAGGACTTTTTTTTTTATGATAATCAGGCCCCATGCCAGCACGGGCTTTTGTTCCAAGAGCAGTCAGTGAAAGGCGGCACGAAGGTTTCCATGCTAGGTCCTGTGGTAGCGTTGGTGATCGAAGCATTGTTTGTCACTCCGCCCCCCCCCCCAAAAAAAAAAGCTGAAGATTCTAGATTCTGTAGTGTTAGTTTATCTCTGATTTATTTTTGCGTTAAGTGCTCCTGCACTAAAACAAGTTTTTTTTTTTTTTTTTTTTTTTACGTAGCGTTTTCCTTAGCCTTTCGTAAGGAGCTAGAGTTGTTTGTTTGAAGGTTCTCGGAATAGTCTCTTACATGTTCTGATACCACGATAACAAGTGAATCCTATACGTTACAGAAGCTTTCTTGATGAATTAAAAATGTTACAGTACGGCAGTCAAGTGTGCTTACGTCAGGGGGTTGCTGTGGGTTGAAATAGGGTTTCTAATGGGTAGATACTTAGTTTTATGGTCATATTAATCTATTAAATTGTATCGGTGAAAACATAACTACCGGATATCTGCTTCTGTTTTGCCTTATGTATACGAAAAGAAGTTAATGGATTGTTACCTTTGTAATTCATTTTTTTGAGATGACCATATTTTTCATAAAGGGTCCCAGCGCTTCCGGTCCGAATATACCGGATATTAGAGTTACACAAATTTGTAAGATGGAGAGAGAGGCCACAGAGAATGCACGTGCCTTATGTAAATGGTTGTTCATTTCATAGTCGTTTGGCCTTATGAAAATTTCATGTTTTTTGTTTCCTGTAAAAGAAAACTATTGTGCCGGCTTTGTCTGTCCGTCCGCACTTTATTCTGTCCACTCTTTTTTCTGTCCGCCCTCAGATCTTACAAACTACTGAGGCTAGATGTCTGCAAAATGGTATGTTGATCATCCACCCTCCAGTCATCAAACATACCAAATTGCAGCCCTCTATCCTCAGTAGTTTTTATTTTATTTAGGGTTAAAGGTAGCCATAATCGTGCTTCTGGCAACGATATAGGATAGGCAGTGGTTAAAGTTTCATGGACAGCGGCTTATACAGCATTATACCGAGACCACCTAAAGATAGATCTATTTTCGGTGGCCTTGATTATACGCTGTAGCGGCTATACAGAAAACTCGATTGCGCCGAAGAAACTTGTTTTTATATGAATACGCTATCATCAGCCACATCATAGTCACTTTTTTTGTCTGTCAGTTTTGTAGGGAATGCAACCGACCGTTAAGTAATAGGCTTACCTTGCGGTCTTTGGAGTAAGGTAACCTGTTTTGCAGTTTTCACAGCGCTTAGACTTGCTGTCGTCCAGCCCGAGGACCAGCCTCTCTCGACATTGACCTTAGTATAATTAATGCAGAATGAAGGTACTTTGGTCTGGAGCTTTGGGACAATATGTTACGTCCCCAGGGTAAAGGATTTTTCTTCCCCTATTACCGTCATGTTGACGGTGTGGGTGCAAAGTTCAACCCTCTGTATTACCGTCATGAGTTTGACAGTGTGGGTGCAAAGTTCAACCTCCTTTATTACCGTCATTTTGACGGTATATGTACAAAGTTCAACCTCCTGTATTACCGTCATGATGTTGACGGTGTGGGTGCAAAGTTCAACCTCCCGTATTACCGTCATGTTGGCGGTATGGGTCCGAAGTTCAAAGCTGACAAACTTAAACTGGATGACATAATTTGAAAAGGGAGAAAAATAAAATAGGGTAACATTCAAAGAAGAAATTAGATGAACTTAAAGAAACGGAAGAATGGAACTGAATAGGAGTGTAGAAAAATGGGCGACAAAATGTGGACAGGACAAGAGACGATTACGAGGAGTGAAAACTGAAAAGTCAGATTCACAGGAAACTCGAATTAGAAAGAAACAGAGCAGAGAAAATAAAAACGAGAGAAGGGAGGCTAGTGAGGCCAGTGTGACACTGGCTAGGCCTATAGGCCTATGTGGTAACCGAATAAACTCAGCCGCCGAATTGTCCCCTTCCATTCTAAATACGTTATTAAAGGAATCATTAAAACGGCCTATGAAGTATCAGTACATCAAATGAAACCCGTTAGGTCTAAATATTCTCTTACAGGCCTCAAGTAGGCTCCCGCCATTACTTTCCCAGCATGCACTCAAAAAGCGGCCTTGTCCGAAACGGTTGATTATGGCTGCCGAGTTTATAGAATTATATAGTTGAGACCACGTTGGTAGGCTCAGTGATATATGGATAATAACGAAGAACATATTTTCTTATGAAGTCTTTAATTTATTTATAACGTTAATATTTGGCAGTGGAAAATGACGAGTTTATGATAATCTGAAGCCTTCAATCCACCCTGTCGAACTTACATTTGCTACTTGTGTTCATCCCTTCGTCCCCAAGTATAGGCCTACGTGCGTTGGGGAAAATTTCACAAGGCACTCTGAAGAGAAATCAATTGATAGAAGCGCGTGATTTTAACATTCTCTTGGATTCATTAACTTGGTCTTAAAAACGGGCGTTGCAATTACTGAGGTCATTTACGCCGGGGACCATCAGTTGCCTTCTTGTTTGGTCATAGCACTCTTATTACGGACTGATTGATTTGGTATTGGAAATTGACGTCGCAGTTATCTAGGTCATTGGCGGCAGGAACTGATCCTTGCTGGACAGTAGTCTAATTTAATTTTGTTATTATTTTTTCTCGGGTAGGTAACTGAAAGTGACATTGGTGAAACTTTCGATATCAATAAATGATAGATGTGAAAGGGCTCCGTGACTTCATAGCCAGTTTGGCTCCGTAGGGGCTTAGTCAGTGTACCTCATGCGGTGCACTGTAGACACTACTCAAGGTTCTGTGCAGCGTGCCTAGCTGCAACCCCTTTCGCTCCTTTTGTTGTACCTCCTTTCATATTCTCTTTCTTCCTTCTTATTCTTCACCCTCTCCTAACAATTGACTCATAGCGCAACTGCGAGGTTTTCCTCCTGTTACACCTTTCAAACCTTTTACTGTTCATTTCCATTTCAGCGCTGAATGACTTCATAGGTCCCAGTGCTTGGCCTTTGGCCTAAAGTCTATATTCCATTCCATTCAAATTGTGTACCCTAAGTTCTTATACTAAGTGGACCATTAGCTAAATTATTTTATATATTCATTAATGCTTATTGATATGTGGTTAATGTACGGAGACCATTACTACCTCTAGGGAGGATTTTAATCGCTCTGGTGGGATGGAAGACAGTAGATCCAGAGTCTTACCCTTTTAGTTTTTTGTAAAAGGAAACTGTTGTGCCGGCTTTGTCTGTCCGTCCGCACTTTATTTTGTCCTCACTTTTTCAGTCCTCCCTCTGATCTTAAAAACTACTGAGGATAGAGGGCTGCAAATAGGTAAGATGGTCATCCACCCTCCAATCACCAAACATACAAAATTGCAACCCTCTAACCTCAGCAGTTTTTATTTTGTTTAAGATTAAAGTTAGCCATAATCGCGCTTCTGGCAACGATATAGGATGGGCCACCACAGGGGGTGGTTAAAGTTTCTTGGGCCGCGGCTCATACAGCATTATACCGAGACCACCGAAAGATAGATCTATTTTCGGTGGCCTTGATTATACGCTGTAGCGGCTGTACAGAAAACTCGATTGCGCCGAAGAAACTTACGCGCATTTTTAACTTGTCTAGTATGATGTTGCTGTTCATGTTATTAAGATTTATCATACTACTTAATTTACCTTGAAAGAATGATCTGTATACAACGTTAACAGTTGTAATGTTGAATTTTCCACGAAGGACTGTATAGGCTACTCTAGTAAGACGACATTATAATTTGGCTCATAGATTAGGAACTCTTCAAACTGAAAGACTGCGTCTCGTACCCACATTAGACGTGGGAAGTCAGTTGTAATCTATTTTAGATCGGTGAGTCGTGAATTGCATTCATTTTAGGTGGTAGGCCATGATTCACATTCTCATGAGGCAACAGGCTGTGAATCACATCCATTTTAGGATGTAATGCCTGGGTAACATCTTGAATCCTATCTGTATGAGGTGATAGGCCGGGAGACGCGTTCATCTTATTTGATAGGTTGCGAGACATCCATATTAAGTGGTAGGCTGTGGAGAAGTCTCCATAGTACGTGAAGGTCGTGACAAATATTCGTATCCCTATTAGGTATATAGGTTGTGGGTGATATCCGTATTAGGTTATAGGTCACGCGACTTAAACATATTACATGATGGGTCATGACTGAGTGGAAACCATCTTGCGTATAAATTGTAAGCGGTATATGCCTACATGTTAGGTGGTGTACTGTAGGCCTACAAATTAGGTGATACGCCGTGGGTCGTATCCTAAGGAACTGGAGATGTGTCGTATCCGTGTTAAGAACTAAACTAGCTTCTTGATTGAGAGGGATAATGTCGAGGAGGAGGAGATGAGGAAAACTATGAAAAAATATAAAAAAAAAAAAAGAGTGAAAAAGGCGCCTCAGTCTCTACGGCGCAATCGAGTTTTCTGTACAGCCGCTACAGCGTATAATCAAGGCCACCGAAAATAGATCTGTCTTTCGGTGGTCTCGGTATAATACTGTATGAGCCGCGGTCCGTGAAATTTTAACCACGGCCCAGTGGTGGCCTGGCCTATATCGTTGCCAGACGCACGATCATGGCTAACTTTAACTTTAAATAAGATAAAAACTAAAGAGGCTAGAGGGTTGCAATTTGGTATGTTTGATGATTGGAGGGTGGATAATCAACGTACCAATTTGCAACCCTCTAGCCTCAGTAGTTTTTAAGATCTGAGGGCGGATGAAAAAAGTACGGGCGGACACACAAAGCCGGCACAAGAGTATTCTTTTACAGAAAACTAAAAAGGAGTCGATGCATGCATGATATTAATTTTCATGTTGACTCTGAATAACTCGGTCAACCCCAAGTATTTCTGATGAGACACTGTCAATCCCTGCTTGTGCAGACACTGGCAAAGCATATATGCATTGCCTGCATGTCCCCGTAAGGGGGTAGTGCCGTCAGTGCACCTCATGCGGTACACTGTAGGCATTACTTAATGTTCTTTGTAGCGTAGCTTCGGCCTCTTGCTGCAACCCCTTTCATTACTAATACTGTACCTCCGCTCATATTCTTTCTTCCATCGTAATTTCCATCCTCTGTAACAATTACTTCACAGCGCTACTGCGAGATTTTACTCCTGTTACACTTTTAAAACCTTTTGCTCTCAATTTCCCGTTTAACGCTGAATGACCTCATAGGTCCGAGCGCTTGGCCTTCGGCGTAAATTGTATATTCCAGGCACTGTCCAAGTATGTATGCATTACCTGCATGTGAAAGTACATCCATCCATTTTGTTAAACTGCATCGTAACGCGTGAACTTTCGACATTCCTCATTCATGATCGTATTCGATTTTATTTGAATTACACGTTGTGACGTAGTAACACAAATGACTATCTCCAGAACGAGTGAGTGGAAAGCAGCAACGGAATTAGCAAACATGAATTTCATATAGAGATGAAACAACAAGAGTGAAGTAGAGTTATAAGGAAAGGATAAAGGATTATAGAAGAATGTAATAAGGAAATTTAATTGAGAGGGAGAGAGAGGAGAATAAAAAAGGGTGAAAGAAAATGACTTGAAGAGAAGGAGACGGGTAACGGTATTGTAGGGCCTGTGTGTGTATGTGTGTGAGTGTGTATGGTGGGGAGAGGGGAGGGTTACCTGAGACTGGAGGTAGTTGGAGGAGAGAGGGACAGGGAGAGGAGGAGGAGGAGGAGGAGAGGATTGAAGGGGTGCATCCAATAAGGAAAGCAAGTGATCATCGAAGTCGGCGGGGAACATCCGCTCGTCAAAAGGTAAGGCGGTAGGAAGATATTTCCTCAATGACGAGCTTGTTGAGTTTACTAGCTGATGGGCGGGGGCCTTCGTGCAAGGTAAAGGAAGGGGGAGGGGAAGGGAAGCAAGGATAGGATGCTGGCGGCGTAAGGACAGACTTCAATGAGGGTAAAGGGGATAGACAGCCTCTCTGACGACGAGGGGAAACTTCAAGGGAAGGAAAGAAAAGCTTAGGTAGAGAGGAAAGGGGGCGAACTTCAAGAAAGGTAGGCGTCGGGGAAAGGGTAGATGGCATTTCTGTCATCACTTCGAGCAAAGGTATGGAGAATTTCATGGAAGAGGGGAAAGGTAGATGGAACTTCTAGCAAGGTGGGGGAGGGAACCTCAAGA
>NC_089741.1:24756491-24763991 GCF_040412425.1 Macrobrachium rosenbergii
TATATATATATATATATACATACATATATATATATATATATATATATATATATATATATATATATATATATATATATATATATATATATATATATATATACAGTATATAAAGTCCTCAGGTTCGACTCCATGACGAATTAGGTGCCTGATTGGCTAGATTATTGCTGCTGCAACAATGCTATGGGTTAGTAACCTTATCCCAAAAGACTCGCTGGTGCGCCTCCCCCAACCGTCAGAGAAAATGTGAATGTTATCAGAAATTGACCATAAGACTAGATGATTCGTTTGCCGAGGAATGCGTGGCAGGAATAATTAATTTTCTCCTGTCAAAGGATTCAGCATGTTTACTTGCAATAATTCAAATGGCATTCTGGTGGACAGCTGTATCAGTCTCGCAGAAGAAATATTTTTGGTTTTCTAACTCGGGTAAATTATAATTATTGCACACTTGTCAATTTATTCGTTTCTGATTAGGTCCACAGTTTTTTTTTTTTTTTTTGCCAATTGTATTTCTAATTTGTTGCTGAAGAAAAAAAAACAAGTGTTTCGTATGAGTGAAAAACTTTCATGTCCACTTATTAATTTTCTTGATTGATTGAAAACCCTTCGCGATAGTCATTCACCTGACTGAGTGACAAATCTATGAACTCTTTCATTCATTATTTGACTGATTCATTTGTGATTGATTCGTATCAGCAGTACTTTTCATTTCCTTGACTGATTGAAAATCCTTGAGCACAACTCATTCGTTCCTCGATAGAATGGAAAACCTTCTTGCCTTTATTTATTTTTATTTATTTCCCTGATTCATTTATTCCCATGTCTCTATCGTCAACAGCATTTACTCCGTAGGGGGGGATAGTGCCGTCATTGCACCTCGTGCGGTCCACTGTAGGCATTAATTAAGTTCTTTGCAACGTGCCTTCGGCCCCTAGTTACAACCCCTTTCGTTCCTTTTACTGTACCTCCTTCCACATTCTCTTTCTTCATATTGCTTTCCACCCTCTCCTAACAATTGATTCATAGTGCAACTGCCTGTTACACCTTTCAAACCTTTTACTGTCAATTTCATTTTCAGCACTGAATGACCTCATAGGTCCCAGTGCTTGGCCTTTGGCCTAAATTCTGTATTCAGTTCAATTCAATTCAGTTCAATTCAACGGCATTTATTCATTTCCTCGATGGACTCAAGAATCTCAAGTCATAATCGTTCATTTCCTTGAGTGTCTGCTCTTATTCCTTTACTCGACTGACTGAAAGAGTTCAGTAGCATATGTTCATTCCAACAGCATCTATTCATTCCCAGGATCGAGTCCCTTTAAACAGCGCTAATTCATGCACTCCTTGGTTGATTGAAAAACCTCGATCTTTACGCAAGCATTCCTTTCGATCGAGTGAAAAACCTCTAAGCGCTCGTATTCATTCCTGTGACTAAGTGAAAAAACCTCCATCTGGTTATTATTCAATTCTTTGAATCAGTAGCCCCCTAGCGGAAAAGTGTCAAACCTCCAACTGCTCTCATTCATATGATCCCCCGCAGGTGGTTAGTGCCGTCAGTGCACCTCTCACGGTACACTGTAGGCATTACTTAAGGTTCCTTGCAGCGTCCCTTTGGCCCCCTAGATGCAACCTCTTTCATTCCTTTTACTGTGCCTTCATTCATATTCTCTCCTATCTTACTTTCCACCCTCTCCCAACTATTGTTTCATAGTGCGAGTGCGAGGATTTCCTCCTGTTACACCCCTCAAACCTTCTTTTCCCTCAATTTCCCTTTAGGCGCCGAATGACCTCATTTTAGGTCTTAGCGCTTGGCCTTTGGCATAAATGTTATATTTCACTCCACTCCACTCCACTCCACTCATTCATGTGACTGATTCGAGCTGAATGACTTCATAGGTCCCAGCACTTGGCCTTTGGCCTAAATTTTATATTTCATTCCGTTCCATTCCACGCCACTCATTCATATGACTGATTCGAGCTGAATAAGCTCATAGGTCCCAGAACTTGGCATTTGGCCTAAATCTGATATTCCATTCCATTCCATGCCATTCCACTCCACTCATTCATATGTCCGATTCATTATATTCCATTCCATTCCATTCCACTCATTCATATGACCGATTCATTCCCATGACTGAGTCCTTCTGTCACTCCTGCAGATCTCCGCATGGACGGCTTAAAGGCAGAGGCATCAGGGCCATCTCCCTGCGGCGGGCTGAGTGCCGCGTCCAACGCCAGCGGGATGCCTCCCGTGGGGTGCGGGGAAGACGACGGCAGGCTCGGAGACGTAGGGCCTGACCACCTTCCGCAGGATTCCCTCGCGTCCTTGCAGATGCTGTGCCGGAGGAGAGCTCCTCTCTATCCAGACGTTAAAGTAAGTTTTACTCAGAAGTTCAGCTTCTTTGGATTTGTTTCAAGTTTTGGTTATGTACTGCAGTGCGTTTTTTTTTTTTTTTTTAGGTTTTATTTTTCATGTTACCTTTGTAATTCTTTTTATCTTTTGTTATTGTTTTTCAAAAATAGATCCAAGGCTACCACGATATGGACAAATTTCAACATTAGATATTGGCTGTGCTCTGGCCTAATTTTTATATTTGATAAAATTATTATTATTATTATTATTATTATTATTATTATTATTATTATTATTATTATTATTATTATTATTATTATTATTATTATTATTCGGAGGATGAACCCTATTCATACGGAACAAGCCCACAAAAGGGGCCATTGACATGAAATTCAAGCTTCCAAAGAATGTTATGGCGTTCATTCGATTTTAGCAAAAGAAGGTAATGGGAAATGCGGAAAGAGGAGACCAGTTATTAGAAAAACAGATACATTAACAAACAAATAGAGAGATATAGACAGATAAATAAGAAACTAAGTAAATTACTCAAATAACAAGGAGCATTGTATCAGGGTAGCTAAACCATTCTCTTTGTGCCTAAGTTATGCGTTTGACTCCGGAATAAAAAGTCGTGCATGAAAGAGCATCAGAATTCAGCTAGTTTCATTATGCGAGTAAATGCAGTTTAATTACTCCTTTTCTAATTACGCTGAGCAATTTAGTTAATTGCTTTGGTATTGAGATTACTCTCCTCTCGCTGTTTTTTTTTTTTTTTTTTCACCTTGGTCTGGTGTTCTCTCGACACAGGGAGGACGCAGGGACGAGGAAGCTAGTTACCAGAGTTACAGAGCAGCTCTGCACGACGCTCTGCATGATCACAGGTAATTACTCTCTCTCTCTCTCTCTCTCTCTCTCTCTCTCTCTCTCTCTCTCTCTCTCTCTCTCTCTCTTTCTTTGTCCATCTATTTCCTTCTTCTAGAAAATTCAGATATATTCAGGAACATTCTTATTATCGCATGCAAAATGTATTTAAACTTAAGCCCCGTCTCTCTCTCTCTCTCCATTTGTTTCTTTCCAAAAAATTCTGATATATTCAGGTCCATTCATTTTATTACGTGCAATATGGATAATAACTCTCTCTCTCTCTCTCTCTCTCTCTCTCTCTCTCTCTCTCTCTCTCTCTCTCTCTCTCTCTCTCTCTCTCTCTCTCTCTCTGTCTTTGCCCATCTATTTCCTTCTAGAAAATTCAGATATATTCAGGAACATTGTTTTTATCACATGCAAGATGGATTTAAATTTAATCTCTCTCTCTCTCTCTCTCTCATGTGTTTTTATTTGTCTGTTATCTCAATATATCTCCATGACCACATATAATTTCTCTCTCTCTCTCTCTCTCTCTCTCTCTCTCTCTCTCTCTCTCTCTCTCTCATCATGTTTTTTTATTTGTCTGTTATCTCAATATATTTCCATGACCACATATAATCTCTCTCTCTCTCTCTCTCTCTCTCTCTCTCTCTCTCTCTCTCTCTCTCTCTCTCTCTCTCTCTCTCTCTCATGTGTTTTTATTTGTCTGTTATCTCAATATATCTCCATGACCACATATAATTTCTCTCTCTCTCTCTCTCTCTCTCTCTCTCTCTCTCTCTCTCTCTCTCTCTCTCTCTCTCTCATGTGTTTTTATTTGTCTGTTATCTCAATATATCTCCATGACCACATATAATTTCTCTCTCTCTCTCTCTCTCTCTCTCTCTCTCTCTCTCTCTCTCTCTCTCTCTCTCTCTCTCTCACATGTGTTTTTATTTGTCTGTTATTTCAATATATTTCCATGACCACATATAATTTCTCTCTCTCTCTCTCTCTCTCTCTCTCTCTCTCTCTCTCTCTCTCTCTCTCTCTCTCTCTCTCTCTCTCTCTCATGTGTTTTTATTTGTCTGTTATCTCAATATATCTCCATGACCACATATAATTTCTCTCTCTCTCTCTCTCTCTCTCTCTCTCTCTCTCTCTCTCTCTCTCATGTGTTTTTATTTGTCTGTTATCTCAATATATCTCCATGACCACATATAATTTCTCTCTCTCTCTCTCTCTCTCTCTCTCTCTCTCTCTCTCTCTCTCTCTCTCTCATGTGTTTTTATTTGTCTGTTATCTCAATATATCTCCATGACCACATATAATTTCTCTCTCTCTCTCTCTCTCTCTCTCTCTCTCTCTCTCTCTCTCTCTCTCTCTCTCTCATGTGTTTTTATTTGTCTGTTATTTCAATATATTTCCATGACCACATATAATTTCTCTCTCTCTCTCTCTCTCTCTCTCTCTCTCTCTCTCTCTCTCTCTCTCTCTCATGTGTTTTTATTTGTCTGTTATCTCAATATATCTCCATGACCACATATAATTTCTCTCTCTCTCTCTCTCTCTCTCTCTCTCTCTCTCTCATGTGTTTTTATTTGTCTGTTATCTCAATATATCTCCATGACCGCATGTAATTTCTCTCTCTCTCTCTCTCTCTCTCTCTCTCTCTCTCTCTCTCTCTCTCTCTCTCTCTCTCTCTCTAAGTACGTATAATACAATCATTTTCCTTCATTTCCACAGACCCGGTGGTTTTGACACGGGAGCTCGAGTGAAAGACGAGCCATGGGACTCTCACGGTAAGTTTCATTTATGATTCTTTAAGAATCTTTGAAGTTTCATTCGTGATTCTTTAAGAATCTTTCAAGTTTCATTCATGATTCTTTAAGAATCTTTCAAGTTTCATTCATGATTCTTTAAAAAAAATTTCAATTTTCATTCGTGATTCTTTAAAAATCTTTCAAGATTCATTCGTGATTCTTTAAAACTCTCAAGATTCATTCGTGATTCTTTAAAAATTTTCCATGATTCATTCGTGATTCTTTAAAACTCAAGTTTAATTCGTGATTCTTTAAAAAATTTTCAAGTTTCATCCGCGATTCTTTAAGAATCTTTCAAGTTTATTCGTGATTCTTTAAAAATCTTTCAAGTTTCATTCGTCTTTTAAAAATAAATTTAATGTTTCGTTCGTTATCTGTTTATCATTTATGAAGTATGTAAGTTTCATTCGGTATCATTTATAGCTTTTAAAGCTTTACCTATTATCGTTTTTAAAACTTGTGTTTCCTTCATTACGATGTTTCATTCGTTATCACTTTTTAAAGCAAGTTTCACTCATCATTCAATATGTAAATTTCATTCGATACCATTTGTAGTTTTAAAAGTTTCACCCATTTTCCTTTTTAAAAACATGCGTTTCATCCACTACGGTGTTTCACTCATTATCACTTATTAGACGAAAGTTTCACTCGTTAATCTCAAAACATTTGTAAGTTTCTTTACTATCCTTAGAAAATACTCAAGTTAAATCATCATCTGTAAAAATCTTTTTTAATTAATTTTATGGTTTTTTAATTGTTGGCTTATCTCATTATAAACTGTTGTTTTTAATTTCATTCCTTATCGTAGTTTAGTACTTTCAATTCACACTCATCGTTTGTAGAACATTCAAGTTTCCCTCATTTCGTAAATCGTGTAAGTTTCACCCATACGATTAATAAGCATTATTCATTTTTTTATACAGTTTGCATCTTGTATTTATAGATTTCCATAATTTTTTATTCATTCTTTTGTGAACGTTGAAAGAATTTTCTCGATGTATTCGATAAATCATTTTAGAACTGTGGTAAAGTTCCTGTAGTAGTTCTCAGTCGCAAACTTAACGGTAAGACATTGTGCGGCAAACTGTAGGCAGGAATCGGTTGGTTGGGCTGAATGAAATGGGCTAAACCGGGCCTTTTATTCCCCTTAACGGCTTACCGCACCTTGGCAAAAGCCCCATGTTAGGTCAAGGCTGGCATAACCGTCGTAGCGCCCATTCGAACCCCAGCAGTGTAGCCTTCCTACTTAGCTGTCCATCTCCTTTAACTTTGCCATGCTCAAGATTTCAGCCGTCAAAGAAAAATTCTTCGGGCCAGAAATATGAATTTTTAAATGGGACTCATCGGTCTAGTCGACTTGCTAGATTATGTAAAACGCAGTGTTCATTCATAAATTTTTTCGTGTGTGTGTAAGAACGATAATCTACGGGTCTTAAACTCCACGTTTAGACTTCCCGTCGTCCAGCACGGGGATGGCTTCTGTCACCAGAAAGTTCTTGTAGGAGGGTAGTGCTGTCAGTGCACCTCACGCGGTGCACTGTAGGCATTACTTGAGGATCTTTGCAGCGCCCATTCGACCCCTAGTTGCAACCCCTTTCATATCGCTTACTTTTTCTCCGTTCATATTCTCTTTCTTCCATCTTACTTTGCACCCTCTGCTAACAATTGTTTCATAGTGCAACTGCGAGGTTTCCCTCCTGCTGCACTTTTTGAACCTTTTTGCTCTACTTTCCCTGTCAGCGCTGAATGACCTCATGCGTCCCAGCGCTTGGCCTTAAGCCTAAATTTTATATCACATTCCTCTCAGAAACAAAGTACCTTGGCGTGAGCTTCAGAACGGTAGATAACTCCCGTAGGGTCGGGACTAGTCGTCTTGACCCTTACTTATATTGTCCAGTAGCCAAAGGATAAATAAAGGTTCGCCAAAGTGTTGTAGTGTTAACGAAGCTAGTGATTATCTTTTCTGATTATCAAGTTCAGTTTTATTGCATAATCGGTCAGCAGGTAGGGGAAGGGTCCTTACTCCCTACGTCAATATTGGACTCTTTCAGTAAGTCATACATTGTTAGGGTCCTTGTTTTTCATCATCATGTAGAATTTCAGTATTTCTGATATCAAGTGGATCTGTCGTTTATGTATGTATATATATATATATATATATACTCGTATATATGTATATATATTATATATATATGTGAGTGTGTTTGTGTATGTACTGTATGTATGTATGTCGATTCATAATCCAGTCCTGATGACTCCGCCGAGAGAGGTGGAGAAACAGTCCGTCGACTAGAAGAAGGAAAAGTGAATGGAGAGAATCTCGAATAATTTTTTCCTTATTCCTGAGAAGCTTCCCAGAAGAGATAAAGGAGTATAGACTGATTCAAAATCTTGATAAGGAGACAGTGTCTGCGAACAATGCCATTGACTTTAATAGAAATTGCATAAGAGAGAAAACATGTCCAAATAGTGTATATATAC
>NC_089741.1:24771491-24781491 GCF_040412425.1 Macrobrachium rosenbergii
GCGATCTGTTGACTAATCTTTGCTTAAGTTTTTACATTAGAACAGTATTAAATCGAATCTTATTACTTATTCAAAATATCAAAGAAAGATTATGGTTTTATGAATATTTGTCTACGTAAAATCCTAGGCATGTCGCGAGAGAAAAGTCTACGGAAATCACACGACTTCTTTCAATTCCCCAGAGCTTTAATTATAGTTTACTGAATTGTCCTCGTTTCCCCTAGGGGGTTAGTGTGCCGTCAGTACACCTCACACGGTGCACTGTAGGCATTACTTAAGGTTCTTTGCAGCGTCCCTTCGGCCCCTAGCTGCAACCCCTTTCATTCCTATTACTTTCTTCCATCTTGCTATCCACCCTCTCCTAACAATTGTTTCATAGTGCAACTGTGATGTTTTCCTCCTATTACACCTTTCAAACCCCTCTTCTCTTAATTTCCCTTTCAGCGCTGAGTGACCCTATAGGTCCCAGCGCTTGTCCTTTGGCCCAAATTCTTTATTCTATATGATCCTTATTTCATGGCAGTCTTACCGATTCCTTGTTATAGTGTTATAGAATTATTATTCGAGTTGCCAATTTGGAATTTAAAGATATTTGCATGCTGAGGGTGTGTTGCTGATTAGCCATTTTATTCCCGGACATCTTTTGCTTCTGAATAATTTCTTGTCAAAAGCTTTGGTATTTATAACTTGGCTTTAGCTCCCAACTAAAGTTTTTACTTGAAGATGCTATTTTTTAGTTTTCTGAAAAGAAAGCTATTCTACCCGCTTTGTCTGTGCGTCCGCACTTTTTTCTGTCCGCACATTTTCTGTCCGCAGTTTTTCTGTCTGCCCTCAGATCTTAAAAATTATTACTGAGGCTAGAGGGCTGCAAATTGGTATGTTGATCATCCACCCTCTAATCATCAAACATACTAAATTGCAGCCCTCTGGCCTCAGTAGTTTTTATTTTATTTAAGGTTAAAGTTAGCCATAGGCAACAATATAGATCAGACCACCACCGGGCCGTGGTTAAAGTTTCATGGGCCGCGGCTCATACAGCATTATACCGAGACCACCGAATGATAGATCTATTTTCGGTGGCCTTGATTATACGCTGTACAGAAAAGTCGATTGCGCCGAAGACACTTCGGCGCATTTTTTACTTGTTTTTATGCTATCCGGATGGGCTTTTTTGGAATAATGATTTCGTTTTGATTAAGTATTTGAAGTGAATTTGTCTTTTATAAACTTGTATTTTAAGTCGGTGATTGGTATTTCACGCTGAGGTTCGCGTATCTAGTGAAGATTTCCATTCCAGGATGGATATTTGTATTTTTAAATTAATTCATATTTATATTATTTTTTGTATTTTTTTTGGGGGGGGTTAAAATTGCTGTTTCTTGGTGGGAATCGGCATTTTTTACCTGGAGTTTGCAATTTAAGATGAGATTCCATTTTATGGTTAAAACAGCGTAATTTTTGGTTAAAATTTTTATTCTCTGGTTAAAATTGTATTTTCGGGCTAAAATTGGTATATTCTGGTTGGAACTGGTAATTTTTTTTAAGGGGGTGGAGTGACTGGCGTTTTGTGGTCACCATTTGTATCTTATCTTGGGACTTGGCATTTCGTAGAATGAATCTGTACTTCAGTATTTTAATGTTTGTAAAATTGCGATCTAAAATTTTCATTTAACTGAGAGGCTACCCCCTTCAAGTCGTATTAAAAGCTTCCCAGCTCAACGCATTTTGCATAAGGGAATGAAGGGAGGAAGTACGGAATATAGAATTTAGGCCAAAGGCCAAGCGCTGGGACCTGTGAGGCCATTCAGCGCTGAAACGGAAATTGACTGTAGAAAGGTGTAACAGGAGGAAAACCTCAAAGCAGTTGCACTGTGAAACAATTGTTAGGAGAAGGTGGACAGCAAGATGGAAGCAAGGGAATATGAACGGAGGTGCAGTAAACGGAATGAAAGTGGTTGCAGCTAGGGGCTGAAGGGACGCAGCAAAGAACCTCAAGCAATGCCTACAGTGCACCGCGCGAGGTGCACTAAGTTAAAGTTAAGTATACCTTAGTTTAACCAGACCACTGAGCTGATTAACAGCTCTCCTAGGGCTGGCCCGAAGGATTAGACTTATTTTACGTGGCTAAGAACCAATTGGTTTCTTAGCAACGGGACCTACAGTTTATTGTGGGATCCGAACCACATTATAGCGAGAAATGAATTTCTATCACCAGAAATAAATTCCTCTAACTCTTCATCAGCCGGCCGGGGGAATTGAACTCCGGCCCATCGAGTGACAGTCCGAAGCTCTACCGACTCAGCCAAAGAAGGGCTACGGCGCTATCCCTACGGGGAATGTGCGTAAGGTCAAAGTCTCAGGTCAGAGCTGGTAAAAGATAATCGCAAGCCACAAAGAAATTAGGTTTCGGATGATGGACAGCAATCTTTGGCCTCGTATTATCCACTTAGAAGTCGTCATTCAGGACTGACATATTTGCTTGTGTGACATGATTGGAATGGCATTAGATTTAATGCCTCGTTTCACAATTTATGACTGTTCTGTTGCATGCGAGATTCAAGACAAAATAACTTTGGAAACCTTGGAAATGGTTTTTGAAATTCGAGTAGATGAAATGATCCATGTGCGTGTGTACCTCATATGTATACTTACAAGCTGACACACGCACAGGCATTTTATATATATATTGTATATATATATATATACATATATATTGATATACATATATGTATAAAAATATATATATATACATATATATATATATATATATATATATATATATGTACATATATATATATATATATATATATATATATATATATATATATATATATATATATATATATATATATATATAAGCGTCGTGAATAAACGTGAAAGCACTTGGTACCGAATTTCTGCCCATTAATTTCCCCAGGTATTCGCTTGAACGCGTTACGTGTCATGTGGTAAATATCAGTTCGAGTGAATGCGTAAATTGCATAATCAGATAAGTATATATATGTTAATTTTTAAGGGAATTCACGTCTTTGGAGGAAAGTATTGTGTTGTTGGGGAATTGTGGGCTTGTGTGTTTTGCAATAGTAGGGGGTAATAGTGGGTTTCTGTTCTGTATATAGCCTGTACATGTGTGTAGGGTGATTGTGACTTTACAGGGCCGTGCATGTGTGTGTTTGTGTATGTATGCGTATGTTTGTGCGATGAAGGCGGAGGGGGTTGGTTCTTGGCGTTATTTGGCCGTGCATATATAATTAAGGGAATTGGAATGTCTCTTCCGTGCAGGCGTTCGTGGAGAGTGGTATGCATATTTGTATACATGCATTTGTTTGGGGGAAAATCTGATGTTATTTGGCCGTACATGTTTGTGTTTTGATATGTATGCTGAGTGAGCATGCCTGGACAGTGGTGTTGAATTATAGATCACATGTGTGTATGGAGATTATAGCACGGCGTAGCCTTGCATATGTGACTTTATGGAATTGTTGTATTGTGTGGGCGTGCATGCGTACATGCATGTGTATCCATGCGAAGTGGCAACCTGCGCGTGCGCGCGCCCCGATCGACGAGACCACTTGGTAATCAAGCAGGCCGAAGGGCGGATCATCTTCCGTTTTTTAATCACGAATCTCCGATGGGTCTCTCTTAGGGGAAATGTTCCTCTTGCGTTCGCCCGATTTGTCATTGCTTATCGTCCACGGGAACGTCACTATTTAACGTTCAAAACGAGAGATAAATTCGATTGTAAGTCAAAAATCAAAATTCTTTATTCCATTGAAAATGGCTATTACATACATTTCATTGCTCGTTCTTGGGTAACATAAGTCCATTCATAGTTTTATAAAAGTCTCTACATAATAAGCGGTATTGATTATCACAATACTTATATCTAGTATATAGGGGGTATATTACAATATAATATCTCTAATATCGGTAAAAACAGAAATACAATAAAATTTTCGACTCTGTGCAATAGAAATTTAGTAAAATCAACAACGTATAATGATGTAGCTATAAATGAAATTCTTCTTCTTCTTCGTTTAACGTGCTTTTTCTATGATCCTTAAAAAGAAATGTAGTAATACTTCAAATCACCGAATACAAATTGAAGCTTTGGTTGATGGGGAATGTTGACCGAAGATGAGGTAGATCAAAAAGAACTGGAACATAGAAAATAACAAAAAGAGATGTATGGGCAAGTATACAGATAAGTGAGTGGGTATAATGTAAAGAGCGATGGAGAATGGAAAATGAAGAAGTGAGTAAGAGATGGTAATGAAAACGTAGTTCTCAGTATTGTTCGATGTAACTATGAAGAAAATGATGCCTGGAGGATATATTTTTTTATATATAAAGAAGACGAAAATTATTTATAATAGATGTTCTTGAGGATAAAGGCTAAAGAAATGTAATGTAATGTTACACAATGATAAATATTATTATTCAAAAGATGAAGCCTGTTCACATAGAACAAGCCCACCAAAGGGGCCATTGACTGGAAATTCGAGCTTCCAAAGAATATGGTGTTCATTACGAAGTAAGAGAAGGTGAAGGGAAATAAATGAATAAATAGATAAAAAATGTATTAAAATGTAGGGAGAATAACATCAGGGTAGTATTCCTTGCATCTTCGCTTGAACCTTTCACGTTCCAATTGCACGACATCCTCAGTGTGGAGACTGTTCCACGGTCCAACGGTGGGAGGAAAAAAGGACCTCTGGAACCGAGAAATTCGACAGCGAGGCACATTTACTGCGATTCCTATTACAGACATTTCCAAAGACGCTAGATACCCCGTAGGGGGTAGTGCCGTCAGTGCACCTCACGTAGTGCACCGTAGGCATTACTTGAAGACTCTTTGCAACGTGCCTTGGGCCCCTAGCTGCAACCCCTTTTATTCCGTTTTTACTGTACCTCCGTTCATATTCTCTTTCTTCCATCTTCCTTTCCACCCTCAACTAACAATTGATTCATAGTGCAACTGCTTTGAGGTTTTCCCCCTGTTGCGCCTTTTAACCCTTTTGCTGCCAATTTCCGTTTCAGCGCTGAATGACCTCATCGGTCCCAGAGCTTGGCCTTTGGCCTAAATTCTATATTCTCTTCAGTTCTAAAAGGCTGGATATGTTGTTCCTGATGGATATTTTTAAGGGCAAAGGACGATATGATTCCTGGTACGTATTCTTAAGGACAAGGGAGATACGACTTGTTGGACTGACTTAAGGATATCACGTCGTTTTTTTCTGTCCGCACTTTTTCTGTTCGCCCTCGGATCTTCAAAATTACTGAGGCTAAAGGGCTGCAAATTGGTATCCACCCTCCAGTCATCAAACATACCAAATTACATCCCTCTGGCCTCAGTAGTTTTTATTTTATATAAGGTTAAAGTTATCCATAACCGTGCTTCTGGCAACGATTTAGGATAGGCCACCACTGGGCCGTGGTTAAATTTTCATGGGCCACGTCTCATACAGCATTATACCGAGACCACCGAAAGATAGATCTATTTGATTATAAGCTGTAGCGGCTGTACAGAAAACTCGATTGCGCTGAAGAAACTTCGGGGCATTTTTTAACTTGTTTTATGTTTTGCAGATTCGTTTGTAAACAAATAGATAAACAATAAATGAATGTTTCATGTTATGTGGCGTCGCAACGAATAAGGCCATCGACGCCGACATAGAATTAACAAGAAAATTCGGAGACCGCAAATCACCGCCAAGGCCACGAAATCCACCCCTGCCCCTAAAAGGATCCTTATATACAGTAGG
Source organism: Macrobrachium rosenbergii (assembly GCF_040412425.1). Classification (NCBI taxonomy): domain Eukaryota; kingdom Metazoa; phylum Arthropoda; class Malacostraca; order Decapoda; family Palaemonidae; genus Macrobrachium; species Macrobrachium rosenbergii. The sequence continues at coordinate 24,777,257 of NC_089741.1, forward strand.
TCAGGATTTCCCCAAAAATCGAATCCCTCCTTGCCAGTTACCAGACCCACCTTAGGTCAAATTTTCGTGAAAATCCAAACGTAACTGTGTACGTAATCCTGCTAAAACAAACAAACACAAACAACGACCTAGAAACAAACAAAGAGTAACGTCTTGTCGGAGGTAATGACATGAATAAAAAAAATAACGCCCCCGTCTGAGTTAATAACTGAGCAAGTAAGTTAATAAACGCAGCCGTTCAGTTTTTCCCGTTTGAAATCATCAAGAAAGATATTTTCAGTCTTTTGATTTTCTCTCTCTCTCTCTCTCTCTCTCCCTCTGTAGTTTCTCCCCTCCCCTCTCCCCCACCGCTTCCACCTCCCAGTTGGAAGAAGAAGAGGAAGAAGAAGACTGTTCTCGTCTCCCGTGATCTTTTCATTTTAATTAACACGCTGGAAACTTTTCCCGTGAATTCTTTCATCCTTTTAGAAAGATGAGTCCTTTGTGCGAGGCAGCTTTTCTGTAAAGGTTCTCAGTTGAGGGAGAGAGAGAGAGAGAGAGAGAGAGAGAGAGAGACGTCACTTTTTATTTATATTACACAAGAGGAGGAAAAACATACCCTCTGAATCACAGAAAAACGACTTTATGTTCACTCAGACCTTGAACTGTCGCGATTTGACAATTAGTAGGCGAGCTTCGAATCTCTTTTTAAAACGTTTCAAGGTTTATTTTTTCATACTCTATGGTTACTGTAAAACGTTTCAAGGTTTATGTTTTCTTAATTTATGTTGACTGGTCATTTTTTGAGCATGCGGTAGCCTTTTCAGTTTGGTAACAATGTCGTGGTTTCTTCTGGGCGTCTGTTAGTCTGATGCGTGCGGTAACTGCTGTACGTTGTGGTTTCTGTACGTAGGCAGTTCATGTAAACGCATTTAGTTTATTTGTAGAATGCTAAAACAGTAGCAGTGGTCTTGCCTGTTTGTTCCCAACTGACCAGGTTTGTGGTATTTCACTCACCATAGCTGGTCCGCTGGTATTGTGGTTAGTGTCGTGGAATGCCACTCAAATGTCGCGGGTTCGCGTCTCCCCCAGGGCGATGAAAAATCACTGGCTTTGTATCGTGATCAGTTACTGCTGCAGTGTGGGGTCTGCGGTGGGAGGCTGAAACCAACATTCTTTGGAAGCCTGAATTTCAAGTCAATGGCCCCTGAGTGCTTGTTCCATGTGAATAGGTTTCATCTGCTGAAATAATGGTAATAATAACAATGATAATAATAATATTTTAGTTATCTGCAGTGTTTAAGAGACAAACACACATACATATGAACAGCGCTCAAACTTCCAGGAAAAGCAAGACAATGACTACTGGTATAGACCTATATATACACTTCAGCCCTTAACCTCTCAGTACTTGTAAGGTCACGTGCCATTTCAAACCCATCAGGGACATTAACAGGAATTGAACTTGAGACTACGAAGTGGAAAGTCGCCTCCGATACCACTGAGCTACCACTTTATTAAACAGGAGATTAAGCTAGAGAAACCAGAGTACCAGACTGGGTGCTGGCTCCGTAGATGTATTGGGTTTTGGTTTAACTTGGTGCAAGGTTAGAGTCTTGATTGAACGGATGAATTTGTTACGCTTAAGGCAGTGTCACACGAGCATCTTTGTACCGGGTAACAATTCTGCCTTAAAATGGAAGATTGCAGTATCTGCAAAAATACAAAACAGAAAAATATTAGATACATCCTCGCCTTACTTCTGATTTTGCAGATAATGGAAATGGAACCCCTAAATACTCGTGGAAAGCATTGAAGAATCATTCTGAAACTGCAGTAACTTGTGTATTAGTGTTTCACGAGCCCTATAGGTGGCACATCTCAATTTCGAAAAGTGCAGATACTGCAGTTTTCCATTTTAGGGCAGAATTATCATTGTTCATATTTGTGTACAATCAAAGATGCATATGTTCGTTACAGTGATAACGCGCAGGCGAAAACTCAGATAACTGAATTTCTGTCACTAGTTAAGGCTAATTTGTGACGCTAGTTCGTGGGAATAAACCAGTCGGTTTTTTTGTTTTTTGGTCAAACTTTGGCTGCAAGACGGTGAAAAGCGACAGCTCTATCCACCCCTCCAACTTTCAAGTCTTTTTCGAAGGTAATAGATACAAAGTGAGGGTCCAAAGGAACACTGTATTGTCAAGAGCATCTTAACCACAACACCTTTCTATAATACGGGGTTCCCCGTATTGTCGGGGGAGGGGTAGTGCCACCAGTAAACCTCACGCGGTGCACTGTAAGGCATTGATTAAGGTTCTTTGCAGCGTTCCTTCGGCCCCTAACTGCAACCCCTTTCGTTCCTTTTACTCTACCTCCTTTTATGTTCTCTTTCTTCCATCTTACTTTCCTGCCTCTCCTAACAGTTGTTCCATAGTGCAACTGCGAGGCTTTCCTCCTGTTACACCTTTGAAACCTGCTTTACTCTCAGTTTCCCACTCAGCGCTGAATGACCTGACAGGTCCCAGCACTTGGCCGTTGGCCTAAATTTTATATTCTGTTCTATAATGTGGCCTTTATTTCAGTAGCACTACCAAGCTTATGTTGTAAAACATGGCGACAAAACAACTGCCTTTAACTTTCTCAGTTTCTTTTGAAATGCCAAGGACTCAATAGAGAGAGAGAGAGAGAGAGAGAGAGAGAGAGAGAGAGAGAGAGAGAGAGAGAGAGAGAGAGAGAGAGGGATATTCATCATCTTACTTTAGAGGCTCCTAGAGAGAGAGAGAGAGAAAAAAAAAACATGGCATTCGTTGCCACATTCATGATTTGATCGCCAATCTAAGGGCGAACTTTTATTTATGCATAGCAAAGAATTAGCGGAAAGTTCTTCCCTCCCCGACAAAAGTAATGATGAATATTTATGTTAAAATTTAGGAAGACCTTCATGATTTGAGAAATTTTGTTAAGTTTAACACGAGGCATTTATAAGCTATTTAAACAAGAACAAAAAAAACATCCGTACCTTTTCCGGGGTTTTTTCCTTTTAGTTTACTTATTATTATTATTATTATTATTATTATTATTATTATTATTATTATTATTATTATTATTATTATTATTATTATTATTCAGAAGATGAACCGTATTCACATGGAACGAGCCCACCATAGGGGCCACTAAGTTGAAATTCAAGCTTCCAGAGAAATTGGTGTTCATTCGAAAGAAGTAACAGAAGGTAATGGGAAATGCAGAAAGGGGAGATCAGTTATTAGAAAAGCAGTGAAACCAGCAACTTAATTAGTACATAAAAATGTAAGTAAAATATTAAAATACGAGGAGAATTGTATTAGGGCAGTAATGCATTGCATCTTCGCTTGAACCTCTGAAATTCCAATTGCACGGCGTCCTCTGGGAGGCTGGTCCACTGTAGCCACTGTTAAACAATTTTACACTGAAACATATTTACACAAGAGCACCGGGACTTCACATTCGATTCAGTAGTAACAGGATGAATATGACAGTGACCTTGTCACGTTTTTCTCTGGAGTCACCCTTCTTCAGAGGTGTGTGTGTGTGTTTGTTTGACACATTTCGAAATGTTTTTCCTTTTCAAGGACTCCCGTAGAATGGTAACCAACAAGGGATCATTCGTCACTTGTTTAGGGAAAGCAAAACAAAACCAAAAAAAAAGGAAATATAGGAAATATGAAAAAAATATATTAACCTGCCGAAGAAGAAAAAAGCGTTAGAAATCAGGGGACACCGAAAGAAAGGAAAAATTCCAAATCTGGATGGCAGACGTCTGGTTAAATTTATAACAGACTGAGATAGGAACAGCATGTTAATACGTACTGTATGTACTGGTATTGTCTGCATTCCGTGTTTTATTTATACAAGATATACTGCTTGCTATAATCGTGGTCCAACGGTTAGGAAGTTTTCTGCAACAGCCAAAGGTCATGGGTTAAATTCCCAAGCGGGTCGGAATGCTTTATGCACGTTCTGTTAAAATTCCATTGAACCTGTGTTGACTTGAGCAGTGTATTGCATACCTGATTGTTAGTCGAGTGTGGCGGGTCACAACCACCATGGAGACGGCCATAGGAACATAGGAACAGCAGCCCTATCCCAAACACTCTGAGAGCCAGAAGGCCTTCTTGAGAACAATACTCCAAGAAAGAGGGCGTACAGAGCAGACCAAAGTCCTTGAAGTTGTGTAGAAATATCAAATTGTTCTCCGAAAAAAAATCAATTAC
>NC_089741.1:24786491-24788991 GCF_040412425.1 Macrobrachium rosenbergii
CTATCCCCTGGGGGATCAAATGTCCCTAAGTGCATTCTGCTATCTGCCTGTAACATTGTATATACAGTATATATATATATATATATATATATATATATATATATATATATATATATATATATATGTACTCAAATACAAATTTCGGACACACTTAAAATTATGCAGTTTTTAAAAATCGAGATACAATTCTGTACCTTGATTTTAAAACTGCATAATTTTAAGTGTGTCAGAAATTTATATTTGAGTTCACAATGATTGTTGTTTATATATGTATATATTATATATACAGTATATATATGTATGTATATATAGACACTCATACATTATATATATATGTTCATTATATATGTATATATATATATATATATATATATATATATATATATATATATATATATATATATATATATATATATATATACACACACACACACACATATATAACATACATATTCAAAAGATGAATCCTGTTCAAATGGAATAAGCTCACAGGGGTAATTGACTTGAAATTCAAGCTTGCAAAGAATATGGTAGTCGTGTGTGTGTGTGTGTGTGTGTGTATATGTATATATATATATATATATATATATATATATATATATATATATATAATATATTGTATATATAAAATGTGCGTGTGTGCGCCTCTTTATAGAGAGACATGATATATCCCCCTTTTGATATTTTCAGCATATGCAAAAAATTAAGCGATTATAAATTTCATTTTCAGTTTTTCAACGCCCCTAAGAGGCTTCCGAGTGTATTTGAATTCAAAGGACTTTAAAACTCATTTCGCTGGATCAGAATCCTGATTATTATTGCTTAGAGCGGCGCTGGGGAAATAAACGCCGCTTGATTAGGCTTAGAGCCTGCAGTTTGATATTCTGTTTTTGTTGTATTCGTTGTTGATGCTAAGCGGCGGCGGCGTCCTCCTGATCATCGTGCTTAATCCCCTTCTTGTTTTTGATCTGTTTTTTTTATTAGATTATTTTTTTATTTTATTTCATCTCTTTATTTTACTTATTTACTTTTTGTTATGGCTAGTTCGCTACAAAACAGGTCTTCCTGTCAGTGACGTTAAGCAACGTTGGATTTGGTCAGTACTTGAATGGGTTGCCCAGCACTGGCATAAGACTCGTTGGGTTTGATCAGTGCTTGAATGGGTTACCCAACACTGGCATAAGCAACGTTGGGTTTGATCAGTGCTTGAATGGTTTACCCAACACCGGCATAAGCAACGTTTGGTTTGGTCAGTGCTTGAATGAGCTACCCGACACAAGCATAAGCAACGTTGGGTTTGATCAGTACTTGAAAGGGTTACCCAACACTAGCAATCCTATCCTGGAAATTCATTGCTTAGGAACTTGTGGTAATTGAATCATTGAGATCTACGTTGAGGTCACCCAACACTAGCATTCGCATTCCTGAAATTCATTCTTTAGGAACTTGGAATCCAGTGAGAGCGGTAATTGAACCACTGAGATTTTAAAAAACAGTGGAGTACTTTTTTTTTTGTGAGGGCCGACGGAATGGCAATTGAGCATGCTTATGAAGCCCAGACTTCAAGAAAATAACTCATTGGTAGCCACCAAAACAAGTGATTTTTGTTAGCAAGAAAATAGCAGGAAGGTATGCCCCACTCTCTTGCATTCTGTTGAACATCGTTTTCTCCATTTCCGTACCCACTGTCAAGAGTCCTCATACCTTACGAGGCTTCCTTTTCAGTCAGCTAGGCGACTGGTTCGATTCCGCTCTACGGAATTAATAAAGAAGAAGAAGAAGAAGAAGAAGAAGAAATCACTTTTAAGGATACAATTTTGGTCGTTTGTTGTGATTTGTGTGCATGCTTCATATACTGTACATTCCCCGTAGAGATGTATGGCCGTCAGTATACCTCACGTGGTGCACTGTAGGCATTACTCAAGGTTCTTCGCAGCGTCCTTCCGGCCCCTAGCCGCAACCCTTTTCATTCCTTTTACTGTACCTCCGTTCGTATTATTTTTTCTTCCATCTTACCACCCTCTCCTAACAAAAGTTCGTAATTGCTAGGTTTTCCTCTTGTTACACCTTTTAGAATTTTAAGTCTCAATTTCATTTTCAGCGCTGTGAATGACCTCTTAGGTCCCAATGCTTGGCCTCTGGCCTAAATTTTACATTCCATTCCACTTTAGTAATTTGCATTAACTTGGATCAAGAACTTTAGAAAAAGGTCTGCACAGACATGTCCATATTGTTTAGGGAGCATCCCAGAAAATCTTTATAGGCATGTCTGTTGTCCAAGGGGATTCCGGTAAACCTTTTAAGACATGTCTCTTGTTTAGAAAACATTCCAGACAATCTTTTGTCAAGTCTATGGTTTAGAGACCATTCCAGTGAATCTTTTTCAAACATGTTGTTTGTGGTCTAGGGAGCATTCCAGTAAGTCTTTCTATACATGTTGCGTACGGTCTAGGGAGCATCCAAGTAAATCTTTTTCAGACTTGTCTGTGGTCGAGGGAGC
>NC_089741.1:24793991-24801491 GCF_040412425.1 Macrobrachium rosenbergii
TGCCCCGGGGGTAAAGTATAAAATTGACTAGCTCACAATATAAAATGTCTTAGCGTTAATTTTAATATTTATTATGGCAAGACTTAAATGTCCACGCGGACTATATCATTTTTCATTTTAAGATTAAATTTCAATGCACGAAATTGAGATTCCTCGCAAAACCTGATATTTTTCGTGCCGAGTATGGAATGATTATAGCGCACATTATCTCATTTATGAAAGCAAGGTATCGAATTTCGTAGGACAGGAGGTCGATTTTGATAGCGCCCAAAGTGAAGCCTCAATGCAAAGTACAAAATACCTTAAAATGGCCAATTAAACATTTCTTCGACAAAGTATACATATTACCTTGACTCTGGGCAAAATGTAAGGCGTATCAACGGAACCGTACCATTCCACAGGAAAATATATCAAAGAAATAGCATTGCAGATATTAAATATTTTAGCAGAAAATATGAAAGGGCGCATATGCAAAATATTTTAATGTTAAATGTAAAGGTGTCCGGTACAAGAAATAATTTATTACTTAGAGGAGAATGTACAATAATACCCTGTGTGTGTTGCAGGAGAATCCTGGTTTCTTCATATACACTTTGAAAGTGGCAGCATATCATAGGCAAAGTTTTGTGAGCCTTCTATTTTTCGACTGATGCTTCATCCTAAGGCCCTTTGGGGGGCGGGGGGATGGGGGTTGCACGATTTGACTAAGAATCATCCTCAATAAGAGATCAATGAGGATAATTCTTAGTCAAATCGTGCAAACCCCCGCCCCTACAAAGGGCCTTATATTTATGCGTTTTTAACAGCCTTTAGTGGCATTTTAATTTAGCAATTTCCTCACACCTTTTCGATATGCAAGTGTCGTCTGGATGTTGTTCGGTAGTAAACATTACTAAAGTTAAAGTAATAATATAGTGTATGTCATAGAACTTCGTAATAATTTCATTTGCTCGTGATGAGCACAATTCTCCGCCTGTTAACAATATTATTTCCTTTAACGACAGGACATGGTCATCGCCATCGCAGCAACTATTTTGGATTCTGAGGTTACCCATAAAATTTTCGTTTTTTTTTATTGGCCTGTCGCCCATTTTCTATCGTTTTACGGGTACCCTAAGGTACATTTTAATAGTGAAGGATTTAAGATGTACTATTTAGACTTTTCGGTAAATTTTCGCCATAGCTTAAAGGAAAAATGGTAAATATAAGCAGTAACAGCACGGACTCTTACCTTGAAAATTGAGTTTTCCTGTTGCAGATGAAGGAGGTGGTGGTGATTATTGTCGGTCAATTATTATTAACCTCACATATCTACCCAACGTGGTTGGGGACCCTTTGGGAACGCGGGGTTTTAGAAACGTTGGGAGAAAGACTGATCACTGGACTGCCATGTTGTTGTTATGGAATGGTTCCGCGCATGCGCAAGTCATTAGGGAACCTTATGTTTAAGAAGGGAATGGCTAAGGAAACCTATTATAAAAGGAACTATACTAACCTACCACAACCTAACCAAACCTAGTAGGCCGTCTTACTTAGCCCCCCACCCCCTCCCTCTTGAAGGAAACTCCACTTTTTACCAAAAGCTCCCCCATAACACTGCGCATATGCGATAGCATTCCAGGTTGGCCAGCATACAACTTCCGAGGTTAATTACAGGTTAATTACAGTCGACGGACAAAAAATAACGGTAAATTCTTGATAAACAGCCAAAATACTATAGAAAAATCAATTCCCATAGTAATACCCCATGCGGAGCTTGCTTAGTTTTACCGGAAAAATCTGCAATTTGAAGGTAAAGTGTTCGATAAGTAAGTTAATTACTATAGGATACTCTATGGGCAGGGTAAGTAAGAGGCACTATTCCCGTATTGACGGTTTATTACTGAAGCGTCTTAATCCTATGGTGGGTACAGGGCAACTGACGTTCACGCCAAAATCTTGGCGCCGACGGAGTTAGGTAATGCGTTGTTAACCATAGACATAACAGTATTCCATTCAGTAGTATTACTGATATCAGTAACATGATACACACATATCTTACAATTACCCAATCCGGGATGACCAGACTTGACCAAACTCGGCTACGACATTCTCTTCAGCTCATTACATGACCATTTGCATGCAGCTTTACATAAGGAATCTTACATACAGGACTGGGCTAGAAAAATTCCATTGGTAACTTTATTTGATATAATTTTTTCTGTCATAAAAGTCTTTATCATAATAAGGTTATCGAGTGTATTTTTAGAAGGTTTTAACAAAGCATGGATATTACTCAGAGGATTGGCTGGAGACCCATACTTAATGGTATTTGTGTCAAGTTTTAGAAAAAAAAAAAAAAAACTTGCTTGCCCTGTGTGGCTGTAATGAATACTCTCTCTCTCTCTGATATATAGCATCCTAAATCTAAGACTAGTCTGTTGCATACACACACACACACACACACACACACATATATATATATATATATATATATATATATATATATATATATATATATATATATATATATATGCACATACATTATATGTATGTGTGCGTGTATGTGTGTTTGTGTGTATGCGTGGGTATTGTTTCGGGAAAGGGGGACCGTGGGAGGGAAACATTCTTCTCACCAAACGTCACCAATACCGTATATATTAACAGCCGTACTGTATATTTTGCCTAGCTTTCATCCCACCAAACCTCACAGTACTCTTATGGATATTAAATTGTATAACGGTATACAAAATATACTGAACGTGTCTGCAGTATAGCTACGTTCAGTATGTTTTGCATAGCATTTTTTACCCCCTTCCCAAGACTTCCCAAGTATTACTGTTTGAATTCAAGACCCCATAATATCAAAATACCATGGGAACACCACACATTTCGAATGACGCGACTGCTTTTACAACCGTGAAGTGAGACCTAAGATTTTCCGTCGTAATGTTGCATTTAGGAGCCCTTAATCCCTTGAACGTTCTCAAATTACAAAAAAAAAAAATAAATAAATAAATAAAAATGCGCCGAAGTTTCCTTGGTGCAATCGAGTCTTCTGTACAGCCGTTACAGCGTATAATCAAGTTCACCGAAAATAGATCTCTCGTTCGGTAGTCTCGGTATTATGCTGTATGAACCGTGGCCCATGAAACTTTAACCATGGTCCGACCTATATCGATGCCAGATGCACGATTATCGCTAACTTTAACCTTATATAAACTAAAAACTACTGAGGCTAGAGGGCTGAAATTTGGTATGTGGGCTATGATGATTGGAGGGTGGATGATCAACATACCAATTTGCAGCCCTCTAGCCTCTGTAGTTTTTAAGATCTGAGGGCGGACAGAAAAAAAGTGAGGACAATAAAGTGCGGACGGACAGACAAAGCTGTCACAATACTTTTCTTTTACAGAAAACTAAAATCATTCCTTTTATATACTCAAAAAAATGGGCAGTTTCTTGTTTCATCTTCAGAGGGTGAGTGGATTAATGTATGAAGTTCCGGACCGATGCCTAAATATATCAGTTTTTAGTTTTCTGTAAAAGAAAACTATTGTGCTGGCTTTGTCTATCCGTCCGCACTATTTTCTGTCCGCACTTTTTTCTGACCCCACTTTTCTGTCCGCACTTTTTTGTGTCCACACCTTTTCTGTCCGCCCTCAGATCTTAAAAACTACTGAGGCTAGAGGGCTACAAATTGGTATGTTGATCATCCACCCTCCAATCATCAAATATACCAAATTGCAGCCCTCTAGCCCCAGTATGTTTTATTTTATTTAAGGTTAGAGTTACCATAATCGTGCTTCTGGCAACGATATCGGATAGGCCACCACCGGGCCGTGGTTAAAGTTTCATGGGCCGCGGCTCATACAGCATTATAACGAGACCACCGAAAGATAGATCTATTTTCGGTGGCCTTGATTATACGCTGAAGCGGCTGTACAGAAAATTCGATTGCGCCTTAGAAACTTCGGCGCATTTCTTGTTTTTTTTTTCTTTGAAGTCATTCGAAGAGAATCAGGATTTCTAAAAAAAAAAAAAAAAATCAAAATTAAAATTTGATTGTTCCAAGTACATACGATTTGCTTGACATAGCAACATTTCTTCTGTACGTGCATCATAATGTGATCTCGTTCTCATATCGGTTTACGATACGCATTTTGTGTGATTCTCCACCGCGAGAGAATCACATGAAATCTGAGTCGTAATGTGATATTTATTTACACGATAAGTTTGTCAAAATGGGACTGATATCCTTTATTTAATGTTTCTCAAAATGGGACTGACACGATTTGCATGATAAATTCCGCAAAATGTAATATATTGACATAGGGTGATATCTGCGATGATAAAAAAAATTATGAAATGATGCCATCTATATTGATATTCATCCATATTCATATTCATTCGAGCTGCAGATTTTTCTCCGATAAATAGACAAGTTTTTGATCATGCTTGATTTACGAATAAACATTCGAATTACGAATCACTTTATTAATGTGAAGATGAACAATATCCCGTCTTTTTACACAGGACGTAGAAATGTACCTATTCATGATGCTGACATTATTAAAATCATCCTGGAATTAGACTCCGTTTGATACATGAAAGATTAGTCGCTGTTTCGAACAAGGGATGATTAATATCTAAATAACGGCGAAATAAATTCATGAAATTAAAAATCTGTCGGATGATTGCTTCGTAAATGATGTGTTACGGATTATTATCTGAAAGCGAATGCATCATATGAATCAACAAAATGCGTCATTAAAAGAATATAAATCACGATAGACCTAAGAAAATAATAAATTTCAGCCTCTTAAAAATCACGATATCAAAAGGCAGATTTTAGTTGGCAATAATTTTTGTTAGGAACCTCACCCTGGGTTCTGCGGGTTCTTGAACTTGCACCATCAAAATAGGACTGGAATGACTGGGACTGGTAACAAAGGAGGGACAAAGCATATGCGAAAAGTTCGTTAAACATAATTTATTATACAAATATACAGTGAGTACAGGTTCTGAGTCTCGGGTACACCACAATGGTCATAAATGATAATCAAATGTAAATACCTTAAACATATATGATAAACAGCAAATAATTTTCTGATCAAAGAAACGCCCTAAATGGTAAATACAATGCAATTATATATTACTTCAACAGCAGAACAAACCCACAAACATTTACAAACATTAATGTCAAATTAAACGGCAGCAGTTATCAATAAATGAACATTAAACAGTAAGCATGAAATAAATCATTACCAGAGCCACATTTCTGCTCAAATACAGTAAACAATAACGTCGTTACAATAAATATAATAAATCAAGGTTCAAATAGAATAATAGGCAGCATGAAAATTACGGTGATCGTTACACGCCCAAGCAACGCCAGCCGACAGAATCTCTTTGAACTGTCAAAGCAGTCATTCACTACCAACAGGATAAAAATAAACGAAATCGGACGAATCAACAAATGACCAGCAACCAGTTGTCACAACAGGAATACGCCCTCAACACAAGAATTCGCCTATTCGCTGACTAGTTAAGACAGTGTATATAACCGTCTCAAAATCCTCTTGTTGCCTAAAGAAGTCCACCACACTTCCAAACGTAGAGGTCTCCATCCTCTCGCTGAAATTAACAGGTTTATCATGCCCGTTAACCATCTAATTGGCTTCTTGCTGTCCTATCGCACCATACTGCTACTGCATGCTGGGTTGTCGTCTGCTACTCGAAATAGCTTCCTTCTTAGTTGTGTATCGCCAAAGATGAGTTCTAGACGAGACCCGAAACCTGAGTTACCTGACTGACGTTGACACTCGGACCGTGAATCCGTGATCAACGCAACCTTCGTCAACTCGACGAAAACACCGGAACGCAGGAGAAACAAGGAAACAACCTTGAAGATCGTTGCAAAGAAATAACGACCGATTCTGACAATTTTGCTGTCGTGGATTGAGATTCTCATTGGGATTTTTTTTTTCTCTCGCTTACGTTTTCCCTGGGAATTTTTTTCTCGCTTACGTTTTCCCACACCGGATTGCATTGTTGACCAAAACATTGCTATTGTCAGATTTTAAAGTAAGCAATATTCAGACGTCGTCTGTTTCAGTGATTAAAATTGCTTGCGTGTTGTGTATGAGTGTGAGAGTGGCATCATGGAAATATTAGTAGTATGATAAGTCTTTGCAGCTGCTTTCTGGTGTTTCAGCTCAGTCCAATAGCTCAGTCGAGGTTTTGCCTCTGCAACGGCACCTCAGTAAATCGGGTGATGTTCTTCAGTCGAGCATCGGTTCCTTACATTTTAATACTTTTCAGGTGACTCTTCTCTCTTAAATATTTTAAGGAGGTTTATACTGAAGTATTTTAAAGTTGATACCTGTCACTTCCGTTTACGCGGATATATTTAGTTTTAGTTTTCAGAAAAGAAAACTACTGTCTGTCCATCCGCACTTTTTTCTGTCCGCCTTCAGATCTCAAAAACTACTGAGGCTAGAGAGGTGCAAATTGGTATGTTGATCATCCACCCTCCAATCATCAAACATACCAAATTGCAGCCCTCTAGCCTCAGTGGTTTTTATTTTATTTCAGGTTAAAGTTAGCGATAATCGTGCGTCTGGCAACGATAAAGGCCAGGCCACCACCGGGCCGTGGTTAAAGTTTCATGGGCCACGGCTCATACAGCATTATACCGAGACCACCGAAAGAGACATCTGTTTTCGGTGGCGTTGATTATACGATGTGCAGAAAACTCGATTGCGCCGAAGAAACTTCAGCGCATTTTTTACTTTTTTTTTTTTTTTGTTGAAGGGGAGCATTGAAATGAATGGTTATTTTATAAACAGTTTTTATCTAAAAGCCAAGCTTTCAATGCATTTAGTTGCTTCACTACTTAAACACACGCACACAGCTGGATTATTGTTGACATTTGTGCTTTTGAAATGTCTCCTGGCTGTTCAATATTTACATTTAAGATTACCTCAGTTTTTCCAAAGTTTTACTCGAGTTCCCTTGCTCCAGTCTCCCCTCCCATATGCGCTTTCCCTCACCAGCATGAGTCCCGGGATCGATCCTGGGTAGGTGGCTACGACTTAAGCCGGTTTTATTCTCGTCAAGGGATACCACTTACAGTATGCCTTGCGTGGTACACTGTAGATCAGGGCCGTCCAACCCTATGCCAGTGGGCCAAAAGTGGCCAATTTGATTTTGAAAGTGGCCCGCTAGAGAAAAATAAGTAAAGGTATATTTCTCTTTTTTATATACATGCATACACACAGGTGGCCCGCATGACTTTTTGTTTTATCAATAGTGGCCCTCAGACTAAACAGCTGGGATGGCCCCGCTATAGATGATACGAACCTTAAACTTAAGGTTCGCTCCAGCAGCATTTCTGTCCGCCCTCAGATCTTGAAAACTACCGAGGCTAGAGGGCTGCAAATTGGCATGTTGATCATTTCATCCTCCAACCATCAAACATACCAAATTGCAGCCCTCTAGTCTCAAATTTTCGTAAAA
>NC_089741.1:24806491-24811491 GCF_040412425.1 Macrobrachium rosenbergii
GAGTATATTTAAAGGACCTTGGCTACACCCAAGGTCCTTTAAATATACTCTGATTATATTTAAAGGACCTTGGGCACACCCAAACATGTACGACATTGGAAGGTCAGAGGAGACATCCTATCCAGGACCTAGAAAAGATCCTGACCTTGGCCCAACATGAGCGCAGTGTCCTACCTGACTAGGGGGCGGGGTTGGGGGTGCTTGGCCTCTCCTCCCTGGACCACTCTGTTTCTGTCCGCCCTCAGATCTCAAAAACTACTGAGGCTAGAGGGCTGCAAATTGGTACGTTGATCATCCACCCTCCAATCATCGAAGATACCAAATTGCAGCCCTGTAGCCTCAGTAGTTTTATTTTATTTAAGGTTAAAGTTAGCCGTGATCGTGCGTCAGTGGCATTTGTTCGAAATTGAGCAGCCTTCATTAATGATCTTCTCCTTTGACTAACAAAGGTGGTCAGTTATTGACTTTACAACTGTACTGGTTAAGGTGGAACGTTGCGGATCTTTGTGCCTCACCCCAGAAATTTGATCATCAGTGGGAGGTTAGAATTGGCCCCAAAAATACGATCATCATTGGGAGGTCAGAAATGGCGCAGTGCAGTGTTAAAGAAGTTGACCAGCAAAGAGAAAAGAGCAGAAAAGAGACCAAATGAAACAGATGAAAAGGGAAAGGCAGAAAGCTATGGGCCGAATTGATGCTGTCAAAAAATATTCGGCATCAGCTGTAACAGACTGCTCAAGTACATCATAGACGGTAACCGCAGAAGAGCCTACTATTTAGCGAAGTTGACTAAGGGCGGGTGTTGGAAGGGTAGGCTTCAGTTCTCGTAAAGTCTTCAGGGATGAGGTTGCTGATCCTTGCCCTTTTTGCCCACTAGCTGTCGCTGGTACCACCCATTCATAGCTGCACCGACTGGTGGTTGTAGGCCTGCAACGAACCAGGAACCTTATACACATACATACATACACACACACACACACACATATATATATATATATATATATATATATATATATATATATATATATATATATGTATATATATGTATACTATAATTATATACATACATATATATATATATATATATATATATATATATATATTATGCAGACGTTCAAGATATCAGAATAATTGGTATTATTATTATTTTTTCTCAGCAATGCCCTCCATGCTTTACAAGCAAAGTAAACGTTGAAGGCATATAATGGAACTGCCTATAATTTACGGATTTTGATGACACGATTTTCTGGTCGCAAATCTCATGCGGACATTTCCAGAATTGACTCTCTATCCAGCTTGAGAGAAAAAACCTTTGAGCAACAAGGTAAAAAATAATTCCCCTGTTTTAATCACAGGTGAATCTCTAACAACACCTTTGAAACTTTCAGCCGGCCTCGGTGGCCTGTGTTGTTGCGTTGCCAAGCGCACGATCATGGCTAACTTTAACGTTAAATGAAATAAAAAACCACTGAGGTTAGAGGGCTGCAATTTGGAATGTTTGATGATTGGAGGGTGGATGATCAACATACCACTTTGCAGCCCTCTAGCCTCAGTAGTTTTTAAGATCTGAGGGCGGACAGAAAAAGTGCGGACAGGACAAAGTGCGGACGGACAGACAAAGCCGGCACACGGGGAGGTGAATGGAAAATGAGCATATGAAGTATTGCACTGCGGAGCATACATACAATTCTCAGTCACGGAGGGAGCATCGATGACAGGACATATCCTCCCCCAACTTCCCCCCATCTACCACTAACCCCTCACTACCCCTATGATAATACTTTGGGGGTGGGTAGGGGAGAGTCTGTGTAGGGGAAGGAGAGAGAGAAAGAGAGAGAGATCATTCTACGTCGTTCATCTTTTATGCATCATCCAGCTACCAATGGCCTTGTACACAATCCACTTACCGTCTCCCTTTTAAAAGCTCTTGACAAATTGAGACGCGGAAAGAAAAAAAAATACTTATGGTCGATGCTGAATAATGTAACGAGTTTTAAAATATGTAAGAAACGAATGCATGTCTAATATATATATATATATATATATATATATATATATATATATATATATATATATATATATATATATATATATATATATATGTATGTATGTATATATTTATATATATGTGTGTGTTTTGTGTAAGAAACGAATGCATCTCTCTCTCTCTCTCTCTCTCTCTCTCTCTCTCTCTCTCTCTCTCTCTCTCTCTCTCTCTCTCTCTCTCTTTCTATATATATATATATATATATATATATATATATATATATATATATATATATATATATATATATATATATATATATATATATATATATATATATCACTTTACAGGAGGAATGCAAGACAGTAGTGATAAACCTCACCTACTTCTACTCACAAACAATATTTCTGGCGTTAATATTCCTTCAGATACACCATCATATTTCCATAATTAATGTTCCCTCAGAATTGTAATGAATTATTATATTTCCAAAGGGCGTGTTGGTGTCTTCAACCTTCCGATATTTTTCTTTCGAATCCGAGATATAATCCAGCGAAGGTTTTCGTCTTTGAGGTATATTGCAGAATAAGTACATCATTTAAATGAAATCATCGGTTGCGTCTTGTTGCAAGAAACTCGTTAGATGCTTTTTGGATGTAGATGTCGTAGACGCAGATTGCGTGGTTGATGACGCATGTAACTAAGATGCTTTTGTTGTTCGGATTTTTTTTCTCTTGCCATTTTACATTTTACATTAGCTGATGGTTGGTTCTGATGGAAAGCAGTATTGATTGCAGTTGCATTGATATTTTTATGCTGAATTGTGTGTGAAGAATCCATTGCCTGGAAGGGTGTGTGTATATATATATATATACATATATATATATATATATATATATATATATATATATATATATATATATATATATATATATATATATATATACACACACATATATATATATTATATACTGTATATATATATATATATATATATATATATATATATATATATATATATATATATATATATATATATATATATATATATATAATACATTCACACACACACCCTTCTAGGCAATGAATTCTTTACACACAATTCAGCACAAAAAAATATCAATGCAACTGCAATCAATATTGCAATATATATACACAGTATACGTATATATTCTCTCTCTCTCTCTCTCTCTCTCTCTCTCTTCTCTCTCTCTCTCTCTCTCTCACCTAGCAGAGTTCAGCACCTTTTCCTCAGCCAACTACCTGTCGAACCAGTGAACAAGGCCCTCTCAGCAAAGAAGGTTGAGTGTGCAGGTGACTCTCTCCTTATTTCCCTCCGAAGCCGCCCTTTCGCGTGCGGGAAACAACTTCCTGGCGGGTTTTAATGAGACGCACCTGTAGTGTTACCCACCCGGTGTTAGCGTCAGATGTAATTAGTGTACCTGAACTTGACTTGAATGCGGTCACGTGACACGGACTTTATATTTGACTTGAATGCAGTCACGTGACACGGACTGTATGTCTATTCTAGTTTAGGCTGCCTCTTCCCTAATTGGAACTTTAGAAGGTCAAGCGAAGATGCAGTGCATTACTCCCCTAATACTATCCTCCTTGCGTTTTAATAAGTTTTTATCTGTTTATTAATTTCTTAATTAATTTTTTTTTTCTTTTTAATAAGTGGGATCTCTTCGTTATGTATTTCCCTTTACCTCGTCTTACTTCTTTCTAATTCACGCCTTAATATTCTTTGGAAGTTTGAATAATATAATGAAAATAATGTGGTAAAGCATATCAGAAACATGTTGACGACTTATAGCACACACGCATCACAAACTGTTTAAATACAAGTCAGCGGCATACTGGTATAGTCGTAACCAAGGCTTTATCATGCGGTCGTTGACATGTTTTCAACCTGTTTGTGATACGTATACGAGAAGTTTCCGACGTGTTTAGGACATGTTTTCCTGTCATAAATGCTCCGCGACTTTCTTTTCTACACAAATTCGGAATGCTCTTCCTGCTTCTGTTTTTCCTCACTCGTAACTTTTATTCCTTTTCCCGGTGTCCTTTCCCTGGTGTCCTTTTCCCGGTGTCCTTTCCCTGGTGTCCTTTTCCAGGTGTCCGTTCTTGGTGTCCTTTTCCAGGTGTCCTTTCCCTGGTGTCCTTTTCCAGGTGTCCGTTCTTGGTGTCCTTTTCCAGATGTCCTTTTCCTGGTGTCCGTTTCCCTGTGTCCTTTTCCTGGTATCCTTTTCCCGGTGTCCTTTTCCTGGTGTACGTTTCCCTGTGTCCTTTTCCCGGTGTTCTTTTCCTGGTGTACGTTTCCCTGTGTCCTTTTCCCGGTGTTCTTTTCCTGGTGTCCTTTTCCCTGTGTCCTTTTCATGGTGTCCTTTTCCCGGTGTCCTTCGGGACTGGGCTAAATAAGGGTATTAAGATATCCGTTTCCTTGACCATAGTTTAGAGAAAATATGTGACGCCTAACTAGAGATCACTGCTAGCTCTTGCAATGCCTGTAACACTTCTCGATAATATTTTAAGATAATATTTTGTACTTGTAATTTTCCCAGTGGATGTTGCTGAACCTCTTTCAAACATCCATTCATTCTGTTAGCTTCTGAGGCCGCGTCGTGACCCATTTACTGGCGCTAAGCAGCGGATAAATTCACCTCCAACAAAAAGCATTTTTGATGAATTCTCCTCGGTAATTACCGCATACTTTCTCTCTCGAGTTAAACAGCTAACCCCGACGCGCTTGGAAATAAACTGAAAATAAACTGACATATATAACATCTCTTTGATCAGGGAGACTTCTAACTCATTTTCTAAGCCGCGCAGTGCTTTTAATGACGCCATAATGTAAACAAACGAAGTTCTTAATGTGTAAACATTTTTTTTAAAGTGTTTCAACAAATAAAATCCCAGTTAAGCTTAGGTAGCTGGCTGTGTGTGTGTGTGTGTGAGTATGGGCGTATGTGTGTGTGTGTGTGTAGAATGCGTCCTCGGAGGTTAATACGAGGTG
>NC_089741.1:24821491-24861491 GCF_040412425.1 Macrobrachium rosenbergii
CTCTCTCTCTCTCTCTCTCTCTCTCTCTCCTTTTTCTTTCCTTTTATAGCAGAGCCGGGCTAACACTGGCTTAATTCATTCCCAGCCGGAGGAAATGGGCGGAGGGAATTCTGGTAGGTCGCAAGATGTCCTTTGCACGTGAAATATTTTCACTCTATATTTTCTCTGTATTTAAAGCGCGATATATGGTCCAAGGAGAGTTTAGCATTTTCTGAATGACAGAATATGTATGTGTGTGTGTGTGTTTGTATGTATGTATGTATGTGTATTTGCACATTTGGGAAAATAATGAATCATGGGCTCATTCAAACACTCTGGCAATAGAGATCTCATTCACTGTTAGCTTTAAGGCCTCGTTGTCACCCATGACTTAGCGTGATGTACCCATTTAGACAATAATGAATTATCACCGTAGGTGGGGTAGCGCCGTAAGTGCATCTCACGCGGCGTACTGTAGGCATTACTTAAGAATCTTTGCAGCGTTCCCTCGGCCTCTGGCTGCAACCCCTTTCATTCCATTTACTGTACCTCCGTTCATATTCTCATTTTAGCTTATTTTCTACCTCCTCCTAACAGTTGTTTCATACTGCAACCTCGATGGTTTTCCTCCTGTCACACCTTTTAAACCTTCTTTACTTTCAATTTCCGTTTCAGCACTGAATGACCTCCTAGGTCCCAGCGCGTGGCCTTTGGCCTAAATTTTATATTTCATTTCAGTAATGAATTATGGACTCGGTTAAATACTCTGGCGATAGAGATCTCACTCAGTGTTTGTTTCAACGCCTCGTTGTCACCCATGAACTAGTCGTGATGTGTATATATCTTGCAGGAGGTCCCTGGTCGCCTTTCTTCTACCGTGCCTTCCTCTGGAGAAATTTGCATTGAGACAGTCGTTTAGAGAAATAGGCCTCAGTACTGTTGTCTAGTGAAATATACTCAAACAGTCGTTTACAGTCGTTTAGAGAAATAGGCCTCAGTATTGTTGTCTAGTGAAATATACTCAAACAGTCGTTTAGAGAAATAGGCCTCAGTATTGTTGTCTAGTGAAATATACTCACACAGTCGTTTACAGAAATTTTCCGCTGTCATTGTTATTTTGAGTAATGTACTCCAAAACGGTGAATAAGAAAAATATACTTCAATATAGGGAAATAGACTTCAATATTGTTATTTAATGAAATATACTCGGAGAAGCGCGCCTTTCAGTATTGTTGTTTAGTGAAATATACTCAAACAGTTGTTTACAGAAATTTTCCGCTGCCATTGCTATTTTGAGTAATATACTCCAAAACGGCGAATGAGAACAATATACTTTAATATAGGGAAATAGACTTCAGTATTGTTATTTAATGAAATATACTCAGAGGAACATGCCTTTCAATATTGTTGTTCAGTGAAATGTACTCAAACAATCGTTTAGAGATATTGTCCGCTGTTATTGTTATTGTTATTGTTATTGTGAGTAATACACTCGAAAACGGCGAATGAGAAAAATATGCTTCAACATAGGAAAATACAGTAGACTTCAGTATTGTTATTTAATGAAATATACTCAGAGAAACTCGCCTTTCAATATTGTTGTTTAGTGAAATATACTCATGCATAATCGTTTAGAGATATTGTCCGGTGTTATTTTTATTTTGAGAAATGCACTCGAAAATATTGCAAGAGAAAAATATACTTCAATACAGTTTTGAAATAAACACCACTGTAATATTGTTAATTGGAGAAATGCACTTAAATTTATTTTATGAGAAAAATAAGCTGCGACATAGCTGTTTAGTGAAATATACTCTTAATATAATTATAGGAATATACTTTTAATATAGCTAATGAGAGAAATATTCGTCTGCAAGGTTATTTAAAGAAACATATTCTAATATAGTTCTTCGAAAAATATGTCAGAGTAGTTTTACAGTGAATTAAACCCAAATATAATTAATTATAGAAATATACTTAACCAGAGAGATGTAGAAATATTCTTAAATGCCAGTTTATATTGGCAAACATTCTTTTAAATGGTTATTTGTGGAACATTCCTTGATATAGCTTTTGGAAATATATCATTTACCTTTTTTATTTACAGAATTATACTTTGACAAAGCTGTTTAAAGGAAAATACTTTTAATATATTTTTGGCAGCAGTATATTTTTATATTGTTATTTCTTTATAATATACTGTCGTAGTTATTTAAGGAAAAATTCTTTGTTATGGTTATTTTTAGGAATTTAACCTCAAATAGTTATATAAGAATAAGATTCCCGAAATATAATGAGAGAAATATTCTTTCATAGAGTTATTTAAAAAAAAACATTTTCAAATAGACATTTAGTTTTTTAGAGAAAAATGCTTTATTGCATTTGTTCATTAAAACATACTCTAATAACTTTTTGTAACTAATACGTTCTAATATCATTCAAAACAATCAGTTCTCAAGTAGGCCTTTAGAGAAATATAATCAAAAATACTTTTCTCGAGAAATATTCTTTCGTATAGTTATCTAGAAACAAGTAAAAATGCGCCGAAGTTTCTTCGGCACAATCGAGTTTCCTGTACAGCCGCTACAGCGTATAATCAAGGCCACCGAAAATAGATCTGTCTTTCGGTGGTCTCGGTATAATGTTGTATAAACCGCGGCCCATGAAACTTTATCACGGCCCGGTGGTGGCCTATCCTATATCATTGCCACAAAAACGATTTTGGCTAACTAACCCTAAATAAAATAAAAACTACTGAGGCTAGAGGGTTGAAATTTGGTGTGTTTGATGACTGGAGGGTGGATGATCAACATACCAATTTGCAGCCCTCTAGCCTCAGTAGCTTTTAAGATCTGAGGCCGGACAGAAAAAAGTGCGGACGGACAGACAAAGCCGTCACAACTGTTTTCTTTTACAGAAAATTGTAATGTGCGTTGCTGTATATTGGAGAAGTTGAACATTCCATTACGCTGAATAGTAATTAATTGGGATCAGTGTATTTTAATACAGTAATTTATTGAACTACAATTTCGTATATTTGTTTCGTAAAATATACTTCTGTATATAATTACTTCGATCGTGGCAATCTCTGAATAAGAAAGGTAAAAATATAGTTTGGAAAACCATCTCGTTTCTCATATATTATTCACTCGCCTTATACTGGAGTTTATTATTATTATTATTATTATTATTATTATTATTATTACTTTTTTTGCGGTGGGGGGATCTGTTCCCACTTAGCAGTCGAATGAAAAGCTGTTAAAATTATTTTGTCCCAATTTTCAACCCCAGTTGTTATTATTATTATTATTATTATTATTATTATTATTATTATTATTATTATTATTGTTGTTGTTAATTGTTGTTGTTGTTGTTGTTGTTGTTGTTGTTGTGGGTTACCCATTGCTTGAGACAAGAGAAGAAAGATAAATAAAAGGTATGACGCGAAAAAAATTGTCAAAAAATGTAGACAGAATTTTGCAGCGTGGGAAACTTAATTAGATTTAAGCTGTATTTTGAGAAACTTGACCAAACTTCCTCAAGGACCCAGTTCATTACAAAGAAGTATGATGACAGTGGAGAAAATAACTCTTATTCTTTGCATCATCGTCCATATTCTTTGGAAGCTTGAGTTTAAAGGAAGCAACCCCCATGGTGGGCTTGTTCCATATGAATATGGGTTCAGCTGAAAATGGAATTTGTAATAGCTTAATTTTTTCATATACTAAAAAAAAATATCAAAATGGGGAAGTGTCTCTATAAAGAGGCGCAAAGCACACATGTTATATATATATATATATATATATATATATATATATATATATATATATATATATATATATATATATATATATATATATGTATATATACACACATACCTCCGACTTCCGGAACAACAGCTCGAAGAACAATCCAAGGCAGGTCAGGGAAGGCACTCTCCATATGCATATTATAATAAAATGCATATGTATTGTGCCTTACCCTGACCCGCTTTGGATTATATATACAAATATATATGTATATATATCTGTATTTTATATATATATATATATTATACGTATATATATATATATATATATATATATATATATATATATATATATATATATATATATATATATATATATATAGCTCTTTCTAATGAACATCATATTCTTTAGAAGCATGAATTTCAAGTTGGTGGTCCCTATGGGCTTGTTCCATATGAATTGGGATTCATCTTCTGAATAATAATAATAATAATAATAATACTAATAATAATGATAATAATAATAATAATACAGATCCCGCTCAAGTTTCGAAATGTTCAATTATCTCAACGTTCAGTAATTATGGCTTTCATTTTCAAGGGAACAATCAGAGCTTTGTCGATTGTACGTCACAATAAAATGGCCTTTTTCTGTTTGGATGATTTAAAAAGGTCAGTTTTTCCTTAAGGGAAATTCTACAAATTTCATAGATTTTAGATCAGGTTCAGTCCCTGGTTTTTAGTCGTAATTCAAAAAATGCTTAAATTATTTTAAGGATTTAATGTTTAATGTTTTTTTTTTTCTTTTTTTTTTAAGTTTTAACTCGGGCGGTAAATGGTGCATCAATGTGGGAGCCATTAGCAGCTACAAATGAATTAAAAGTCCCTTTTGATGTTGGATGATTGATTACTACTTTACTTTCAGGGATTGCTGTGAAATCATTTTAATAACTGGCAGTGATATGTATGCACGCACACACGCGCATACACAACAGTTGCGGCTGCGTTCATCATTTAACTTTTAAATCAGTATATAAATATATATATATATATTTATATATATATATATATATATATATATATATATATATATATACATATATAAATAATATATACATATATATGTAAATATATATTATATATATATATATATATATATATATATATATATATATATACATATATAAATAATATATACATATATATGTAAATATATATTATATATATATATATATATATATATATATATATATATATATATATATGTTTGTGTTTGTGGTTGTTTATCCGTATCATTTCTATTTACCTTGTTTGTTATCAGTGTTTTGTTCACCACTTTGCTGTTCCCATCATTATTTTATTTATTTTTGTATTTATTTTATTTTATTTTATTTATTTGCTTCTCATCATTTCCTTATTCTTCTCCGTTTTGATATCTATACTTTATTCATGATTCCACAGTTGCCTTTTATCAGTATTTTTTTTAATGCTCTGCTGACCGTTATTAATATTTTATCGTCGATTTGTTGCTTTAATCTATATTTTATTAATCAGTGAACAATTATATTTTACGAAAAATTTATCTTTTCGTTATTATTATTATTATTATTATTATTATTATTATTATTATTATTATTATTATCATTATTACGTTCCACGTCGTATTTATATTCTGCATCAGTACATTGTTATCAGCAATCAATTTTTTTTTTTTCATCATTACGTTGTTTCCCGCTATGAATATATCATTATAACTCTGTTATCTGTTATCAATATTTTATTATTACTTTGTTATCCAATATGTCATAATTTCAGCATTACTTGTTCGTTATCGGTATCTCAAGCGCTTCCTTCCTGTTCTCTCTCTCTCTCTCTCTCTCTCTCTCTCTCTCTCTCTCTCTCTCTCTCTCTCTCTCTCTCTCTCTCCGATTTTGCGTCTCTTTAATGCAATGAATTTCTTTGTTCTCGCTTTTTTTTTTGGATTTTTTATCTCTAAATTTTTATTTAAGAACTTTTTCACGCTGTTGTTTTATTATACGTTTGCCTCGCTTGCTGAAGAGCTGTCATGGTCTCCTTCTTTATGCAAGTATAAGTGTATGAGTTGTGTATTTATATATATATATATATATATATATATATATATATATATATATATATATATATATATATATATATATATATATATATATATATGCATGGAAATGAACACATGGAAACGTGTTTCACGGAAATACATTTCTGACTCACCACGGGACCGAACCCTGGTCTTTCGAGTGAGAGTCTAGGGCATAGCGTACGAATTGCTAATGCCCTGGATTCTCACTCGAAAGACCGGGGTTCGGTCCTGGTGAGTCAGAATTTATATATATATATATATATATATATATATATATATATATATATATATATATATATATATAGATATATATATTTATATATACAGATATATGTTTATATATACATATATTATATATATATAAACATATATCTGTATATATATAAATATATATCTATATATATAAATACATACATACATATATATATATATATATATATATATATATATATATAATATATATATATATATATACATAAAATCTATATTACAATACCTTATACATGTTGATACACTTGAGCGTATTTATTGCAGAAAGACGTAGAGAGATACTACCGCGCATTGGTTTAATTCTACGATGCCCCGCCGAGTTGGATAATAATTACGTTTTAACGTGGACGGCCGGGCAAAAAAAAAAAAGGGGGGGGGGCTCAGCTAATAGTTCTTGTTTTCCTTTGTTCTGCAGAGTGCTTTATTCATTTCGCCCCGTGGCGTCGAATAAACAAAAACACCATTTGACTAATTATTGATCGCCGTCAGTCCCTCAGTGTATGGAATCCCTGACTTCCAGCCCTTATTTTTATTACCGAGTGGAAGAAGCCATTTTCTATTCATTTTGCGTGTCTACGGTTAGAACGCTTTTTAGTTTTATGTAAAAGAAAACTATTGTGCCGGCTTTATCTGTCAGTCAACACTTTATTCTCTCCGCCCTCTGATCTTAAAAACCACTGAGGCTAGAGGGCTGCAAATTGATATGTTGAACTTCCACCCTCCAGTCATCAAACATACCAAATTGCAGCCCTCTAGCCTCCTCTGTAGTTTTTATTTTATTTAAGGTTAAAGTTAGCCATGATCGTGCGTCTGGCAACGATATAGGACAGGCCACCCGAGACCACCGAAGGATAGTTCTATTTTCGGTGGCCTTGATTACAGTATACGCCGTAGCGGCTGTACAGAAAACTCGATTGCGCCGAAAAAACTTCGAGACATTTTTGACTTGTTACTCGTTTTTAGTGTTTTGCGAACGAGGATTTAATTATGTTTATATACCGTGCACGAGTGCGAGTGTTCGTATGTTTGTGTGTCTTCATATGATGGTTCATTGTTTGTCTGTTCATAGAGAAAAGACTGAGAGGCAAAGACATGAGGAAAGGCTTGCAAACAGAAACAGACAGAGAGATTAGGCTTTAGATAAGACAGAGACACGCAGATGATGACATTATTTTTATTATTATTATTATTATTATTATTATTATTATTATTATTATTATTATTATTATTATTATTATTATTATTATCATCCAGAAGATGAACCGTATTCACATGGAACAAGCCCACCAAAGGGGCCATTGACTTGAAATTTGAGCTTCCAAAAAATATGGTGTTCATTAGAAAGAAGTAACAGAAGGTAATGGAGAAGGCAGAAGGAATAGATTACTTATCGAAAAGAAAAAAATAAATTAGCAGATTAATAAGTAGATAGAAATGTAAGTAAATTATTAAGATAGACAGATTGATACAGGCGGAAATCAGTCATAGAAGCCGAAGCAAATCATTAAAATAACCAAATGGACTGTTCCTCCTTTTCTTTTACACGATTCACCAGCTTTTGAATTTTCTCTCCTCCTCTGTTTCTCCTGTCTTATAACCGGTCTTTCTTTGAAAGGCGTGTCTTGTTACTTCCTTCATAGGCAAGCCTCCATCTATCCTTCTTTCGAATTCACTTCCCTCTTCCGTACTCTTGGATTATAACCCGTCTGTCTTTGAAAGGCATGTCAGTTACTTCATAGATTAGCCTCCATCTAGCCTCCTTTCTTTAACTTGATTTTGGTTTTTCGGTCCTGGGCTGGAAAAGGGTACCAAGTTGCACGTCCTATTGCCTTTTGCTTTATAGAAAGTAATTAACAAAAAGAGAAGGGGAAAGTTGAATGAGTCTGGAAACACAGAGGAATGGAGAGTTCAAGGTTTTAAAAGTACACTGGAATTTTAGGTATACATTTACATATGTCTCTTGAAGTAACACAGTCTCTCTCTCTCTCTCTCTCTCTCTCTCTCTCTCTCTCTCTCTCTCTCTCTCTCTCTCTCTCTCTCCAGTCATAAACAGTCTAGTATGGAAACGGCAAATATATACAGTGTGTGTATATATATATATATATATATATATATATATATATATATATATATATATATATATATACATATATATATACAGTATATATATATATATATATATATATATATATATATATATATATATGTATGTATATATATATGTATGTATATATATATATATGTATATATATGCATATGTATAATGTGTTTGTAAGTAAATATATGTATATATGTTTGATATTAAAAATTATTTAATAGTGAGCTCCTCAGTGCCTAGCAGCTTTCCTCACGGAATCCTTTGTCTCAAGAAACCGTCTGTAAAATAATATATATGCCTCGATTGCAACGCGAATTAATTAAAAACAAGATTAACAAAGTGGAAAACTGCAAAATCTTGGACTTGGGGCGACCGAGCGAAAGTTGGCAACGCCGCGAGGTGTTATCCCTTTAATTAAAGACAGCGGTGTTAGAAGAAGAAGAAGAAGAAGAAGAAGAGGAAGGAGGAGGAGGAGGAGGAGAATTAGGGAAACGAAATCTACACTGAAGTATACCAGCAATGCACAAGATTGGCTACAGCGGTTGCCTCGGTTAAGTTAACCAACACAACTGCTGTAGCAAGTCTTGCACATCGCTGATATATTTCAATGTAGATTTCATTTCCCTCCTCCTCCTCCTCCTCCTCCTCCTCCTCCTCTTCTTCTTGTAGACTAGCCGAAAAAAATTGTTGCGTCGTCCAGCCGAGGCCTGCAACCTCGCTCTCCATTGGCTCTTATATGATGTTTGGGGAAAGAGAGTACCTTGGCCCAAGGTTCTTGATAGTACTTGACGTCCCTAAGGCAGGGACGATAGTGCACAAGTAATGCGCTCTTGTGTTAATACTTTCCATCGTCCAGCCAGTGCTTCTGGACGGTACTTAAGGTCCCAAGGGTCGGGACTTTTTATCTCGGCCACGTTGTATATTATGAATACACTGCTCTCTCTCTCTCTCTCTCTCTCTCTCTCTCTCTCTCTCTCTCTCTCTCTCTCTCTCTCTGTCTATCGAGTCCTTGGCATTTCAAAAGAAACTGAGAAAGTTGAAGGCAGTTCTGTTGCCATGTTTTGAAGTCAATGCATATTAAATAAAATTGGGCTATTGAAATAAATGCAAGTTAAATCAAAGGGGCTATTGAAATATGCAGATTAAGTCAAAGGGGCTATTGAAATAAATGCATATTAAATCAAAGGGAGCTGTTGAAATAAATTAAATTTAAATCATAGGGAGCTGTTGAAATAAATGCAAGTTAAATCAAAGGGAGCTGTTTACATATATGCAAGTTAAATGAAAGGGAGCTGTTGAAATAAATTAAATCAAAGGGGGCTGTTGAAATAAATGCAAATTAAATCAAAGGGAGCTGTTCACATATATGTAAGTTAAATCCAAGGGGGGGCATTGCAATAAATGCAAATTAGATTACTCGAAGTGTTTGAGAGCATGCAAATTAAATCAAGTGGCATCTCCAATAGAGTACAAATGAAATCAAATGAGCTGTTAGAAAGAATTCACATTAACTCATAGGACCTTCCCAATAGCGTACAAATTAAATTAAAAAGGACCTATTTCTGTAGTTTCGAGTTTTACCAGATCTCCAAAAAAAGCCGAAGTACCTCTCTCTTCGACTGGAAGGAGGTCGAAGCTTGCACAACAAAGGGAAAGTTTCCCGAGATTTCGAAGAAGACGGTTTATTAACTTGTATCCAACATTACTAAGTTATATGCTGTGACGTCCGGGGCTCGAGATATGTCCTGAAAGTTACAAGGACTTACAGAAAAAGAGTTTCCTTCGCGCTAGAAAGTTAAGCTTGTTGGTATTTGTTAGAATAAGGAGGGAAATGCAGTCTTTTCGGAGGAGGGAGGTGTGTTGAGGGTTGAAATACGAATTTTTATTTAAAAAAAGAAACCTTAGGAGAGGTAGTGCCGTCAGTGCACCTCATGCGTTGCACCGTAGGCACTGCTTGAGGTTCTTTGCAGCGTCCTTTCGGGCCCCCAGCTTTATCCCCTTTCATTCCCGTTTTTTCTCTTCAAATCCCCTTTCTTCAGACGTAAGTCAAGTAATATAATCATAGAAAGTTTTTATACTGTCTAAAGGAACATCTTGGAAGTTATTTCAAATCATCTTATATCCGATGATCCTTATAAGCTCGAACATCTTTTGTCGAGTTGATTCCATAGCATCGCTGACGTTCCTGTCGAGTCCGTCACTCCGCAGGAGGGTAATGCCAACGGTGCACCTGGCGCGGCCCCTAGCTGCTGCAACCCCTTTCGTTGCTTTCACTGTGCCTCCTTTCTAATTGCCTTTTTTCCATCTGACTTTCCTCCCCGCTCTCCTGACAACTGTTTTATGGTGGAACTGCCAAAGGTTTTTTCCTCTGTTACATCTTTTATCCCTTCTTCGTTTTCAGTTTCCCTTTCAGCGCTGAATGACCTCAAAGGACCCAGCGATTGGCCTGTGGCCTAAATTTTACACTCCAGTGTGGAGTACGTTAACACCACTGAACATTTTTTTTGCTTTCATAGAAATAATCTGTGACATCTACTTTGTACAATAATGCTTTGTGCAATTATCCGTTTGTAACGATGCTACTTTGTCAAAAGACAAGGCTAACGACACTTCATGACTGGAAAGCGTTAATTCTGTAGCTCTTTTCATTCTTATAAAATCCGTTAACCAAGCAGTATCTTATTCGGTATGAAAGACATGCTCATAGTGTAATACCTTCTATGTTTTTTAAAGACCTCGTTTCTTGCCTATACACATTGCGGTAATAAGGTTGTAACGGCTTTGTTATTAAAGAATACGTTAAGAAGTATTCCTTGAATTCTTTCGAAACATCACAGGTTTCAATGTCCTTGATTTTCACAGCATAACAAGTTAGAAGAAATACGACGCTTTTTTCTTTCCTTTTTTTAGTTTTCTGTAAAAGAAAACTATTGTGTCGGCTTTGTCGTCCGTCCGCACTTTTTCTGTCCGCCCTCAGATCTTAGAAATTACTGAGGCTAGAGGGCTGCAAATTGGCATGTTGATCAGCCACCCTCTATTCATCAAACATACCAAATTGCAGCCCTCTAGCCTCTGTAGTTTTTATTTTATTTAAGCTTAAAGTTAGCAATGCTCGTGCCTCTGGCAACAATATAGGATAGGCCACAATATGGCCGTGATTAAAGCTTCATGGGCCGCGGCTCGTACAGCATTATACCGAGACCACCGAAAGATAGATCCATTTTCGGTGGCCTTGATTATACGCTGTAACGGCTGTACAAGAGACTCGGTTGCGCTGAAGAACCTTCGGCGCATTTTTTACTTGTTTTCTTCTGCCACCAGACGCCAGTAAGACGCCCTTTACTAGCCCAGACTCGAAGAAAGCAAGAAAAAAGTAAAAAGAAAAAAAAGGGGGGCGGGGGAACAGGATGTTACAAACACAAGGTCCTTACTAATGAAGGCAGGATTGCCGTCTCTCGTAGGTCAGGAAAGAGGATGAAAACTAAGGAAAAGAATGGGTCTTACCCTCTTCTGAGTGAAGATTTTACTTTTGTATAAACGAAGCTCGGAATGATATGTAAGCGTGGATTTATTTCCCATTTTAAAAATGGTAATTGACGCGAAGAAATGATTCGTGGGTGGAGAACGGTGGTGGTAATATATAATGAGATTCGCATTATATGATGAGGTTCGCACTGACAGTCGTTCTCTCTCTCTCTCTCTCTCTCTCTCTCTCTCTCTCTCTCTCTCTCTCTCTCTCTCTCACACACGTTTTTGTTTTAATTATTATATTATTGTTTGTTAATTACGGAACTGCAAGATTCTCACTGACAGTCATTTTCTCTCTCTCTCTCTCTCTCTCTCTCTCTCTCTCTCTCTCTCTTACAGTTTTGTTTTAATTATTATTATTGTTATTTATCAACTACGAAACTGCAAGGTTCTCTCTCTCTCTCTCTCTCTCTCTCTCTCTCTCTCTCTCTCTCTCTCTCTCTCTCTCTCACACACACAGTTTTGTATTAATTATTATTATTGTCATTATTATTTATCATCTACAAAACTGTAAGATTCTCACTGACAGTCATGTTCTCTCTCTCTCTCTCTCTCTCTCTCTCTCTCTCTCTCTCTCTCAGTTTTGTTTCAATTATTATTATTGTCATTATCATTTATCATCTACGAACGTGCTAGACTCTCTCTCTCTCTCTCTCTCTCTCTCTCTCTCTCTCTCTCTCTCTCTCTCTCTCTCTCTCTCTCTCAGTTTTTTCAGTTATTATTATTGTTATTATTTATCGTCTACGGAACTGCAAGATTCTCACTGACGTCATTCTCTCTCTCTCTCTCTCTCTCTCTCTCTCTCTCTCTCTGGCTCAGTTTTGTTTTAATTATTATTATTGTCATCATTATTTATCATCTACGAACCTGCTAGATTCGCACTAACTCTCTCTCTCTCTCTCTCTCTCTCTCTCTCTCTCTCTCTCTCTCTCTCTCTCTCTTCTCTCTCTCAGTTTTTCAGTTATTATTATTATTATTATTATTATTATTATTATTATTATTATTATTATTATTTATCATATACGAACCTGCGAGATTCTTATGTGCCTGCAAAACGAACCCCATATTTATAGTGACATTCTCTTTCATTAGAACTTATTCCGCCTGCATCAGGTTTTCTTCGGTTCTATGCTGGAAAAGTGTATCATGTTGCCAGAGGTATAAAGAATCTCGTGAAGAGGTTCCTGCTAATATAATACATGGACTCTTATGCCATTTTTAACTATTTGCTTGACAATCCTTCAAGTCAACACGCATTCCTTTAGTATTGTTTACTTATGCGCACATTTTGTTATTGTATTTGCAGTGGAAGTGAGAGTGTACAATCATGTAGACTTCCACTTCCAATACACACACACACACACACACACACACACACATACATACGGTATGACTATTCTAACCCGTATACTATCTTAGCCAAGTTGATGGGCTATTTAATTTCTGCCATATTTAGCATAAAAATAGTAACATATATATAATAATATATTTATGCAGAAGAGGTATCTTGATACTTTAGGGCAGCATGTGCCTTGAACTTCACTAAGCCTTCTTGCCTTCCTTTTCAGAAATTTGTTAGTATAAGGAGTTACTATGTTGCGTTGAGAAGCAGCAAACATTACTCTCTCTCTCTCTCTCTCTCTCTCTCTCTCTCTCTCTCTCTCTCTCTCTCTCTCTCTCTCTCTCTCTCAGTAGAATTACTAAAAGGACCCCATTCAAACTGGATGGTATCCATTAGATACCATATATATATATATATATATATATATATATATATATATATATATATATATATATATATATATATATATTACTAAAAGGACCTCATTCAAACTGGATGGTATCTAATGGATACCATCCAGTTTGAATGGGGTCCTTTTAGTAATTCTACTAATGCACAGAACAAATGTGTATGTGATCAAGTTAATATATACATATATATATATATATATATATATATATATATATATATATATATAATTATATAGATATATATTTGTATATGTGTATATACACTTTATATATATATATATAAATATGTATATATATATACAGTACATGCACATATACATACATACATTCATATATACATACACACATATCCTTTGCCCTACAGTTGAATTATGAATATATAAAACACCCTTGCTCTGTTTTCATTGGAGTCACCCCATTCTAAGGGAAAAGACCTAATATATATATATATATATATATATATATATATATATATATATATATATATATATATATATATATATATATATGCATACGTCCTCGCATTATTCAGGATTGGAAAAATGCCGCAACACCTCGCTCACTCTTCAAATGTCATCATCATCGTTCGCAAATGTATTTCTTTTCTGGAAATCTCTTTAGTAAATTTTTTCCACCCCGCCGTTTTTCGCTCCTGGGTGAAATGAAACGAACAAATTACGTTTCGTAAAGCTTGTGTGTTTGATGGCTGTCGCGTCATAGTTAGCCGAAGAGATGTAAAAATGTTGTATATATTTTCTCTGTACATTTTTATATCTTTTTATTTTCTTGTTTTTTTTTTTTTTTTTTTTTTTTTAGCTCGTAAGCGATGTTTCAGGGTTTCGTGAAACATTTTAATTCTTCTTCATATCTGGCGTTTTTTTTTTAATAACGCTAATAGAGAATAGTACGCAGTCTGTAATATGACATGTATTTTTTTTGCGTCAGTGGAAAATCATACGTATAATGCAATATGTTTTTCTTGAGAATCATCGCTAAACCTAAAGTATGCAATAAGTTTTTTTGTAATCAAATCCATCACTAATAAGTTTTTTCTCAAGCCTTATCACTAAAGCTTAGGATACATACTCTATTATATAATCACGTTTTTTTCCTAAGCCTCATCACTAGCTTAGCTTAGATATCCCAGTTTATATAGAGCTTTTTTTTTTTTTTTCTTAAACCTCGTCACCAGATTATAGCGTATATCTCCCAGCTGATTGAAGTATGGCACAAAACAGCTGCATGCTTTTGCGAATTTCCGAACCTATTTTTTTTTTTTTCCAAAAGTATTTCTGGGGGGTCAGTCAATCTTCAGAACGTATTTTGTGTTAACATAAAACTTGATATTATTGATTACCTTTTTTTAGTTTTCTGTAAAAGAAAAATACTGTGCCGGCTTTGTCTGTCCGTCCGCACTTTTTCTGTCCGCCCGCAGATCTTAAAAACTACTGAGGCTAGAGGGCTGCAAATAGGTATGTTAATCATCCACCCTCCATTCATCAAACACCAAATTGCAGCCTTCTAGCCTCAGTAGTTTTTATTTTATTTAAGGGTAAATTCAGTCATAATCGTGCATCTGGCAACGATATAGGACAGGCCACCACCGGGCCGTGGTTAAAGTTTCATGGGCCGCGGCTCGTACAGCATTATACCGAGACCACTGAAAGATAGATCTGTTTTCAGTGGCCTTGATTACACGTTGCACAGAAAACTCGAATGCGCCCAAGAAACTTCGGCGCATTTTTTACTTTTTTTCTTTTTGTATCCGACATCCGTCCTTAAGTTCTAGTACCGTCCTTTTGAGGTTCAGTGACTTCTGTCATCAGTAATCACATAGCAGTGATGTCAGTAATCAATTCGTAAGGTACAGTGACGTCAGTAATCCATGCGTAAGCTACAGTGGTGGCTGTAACCAATTTTTAAAGCACAATAACGTATATCTGAAGCCCTTTGCAGGCACCTTGATAGCATTACAGTGGCGTCTGTTGCTCTGGAGTACGCCTCATTGCTGTCCGTCTTTGGTTAACGCGTTAGAATGACGCATGATGTCATGTGACGTCACATCGTAGTGACAGTGCATTGACGTGCTATCAGGCTTGACATTCAGTGACGTCATTCATCAGTTTGACAGTGCATTGACGTGCTATCAGACTGACATCCAGTGACGTCATTCATCAGTTTGACAGTGCATTGACGTGCTATCAGACTGACATCCAGTGACGTCATTCATCAGTTTGACAGTGCATTGACGTGCTATCAGACTGACATCCAGTGACGTCATTCATCAGTTTGACAGTGCATTGACGTGCTATCAGACTGACATCCAGTGACGTCATTCATCAGTTTGACAGTGCATTGACGTGCTATCAGACTGACATCCAGTGACGTCATTCATCAGTTTGACAGTGCATTGACGTGCTATCAGACTGACATCCAGTGACGTCATTCATCAGTTTGATAGCGAATTCACATCTTATTAGACTTGACATTCAGTGACGTCATTCATCAGCTTGACAGTGCTTTGACGTGCTATCAAACTTGACAGTGCTTTGACGTGCTTTCAGACTTGACAATGCTTTGATGTTCTATCAGACCTGACAGTGCGTTGACGCGCTATCAAACTGACAATACATTGACGTTCTATCAGACTTGACAGTACTTTGACGGTCTATCAGAATTGTCAGTGCACTGACGTGCTATCAGACTTGCCAGTGCGTTGACGTTTTATCAGACTTGAGGGTGCAATGACGTTCTATCAGACTTGACAGTGCATTGACGTTCTATCAGACTTGACAGTGCATTGACGTGCTGTCAGACTTGACAGTGCATTGACGTGCTATCAGACTTGACAGTGCATTGACGTTCTATCAGACTTGACAGTGCATTGACGTGCTATTAGACATGACAGTGCATTGACGTGCTATCAGGCTTGACAGTGCATTGACGTGCTATCAGACTTGACAGTGCATTGACGTGCTATTAGACATGACAGTGCATTGACGTGCTATCAGGCTTGACAGTGCATTGACGTGCTATCAGACTTGACAGTGCGTTGACGTTCTATCAGACTTGACAGTGCGTTGACGTTCTATCAGACTTGACAGTGCATTGACGTGCTATCAGACTTGACAGTGCATTGACGTGCTATTAGACATGACAGTGCATTGACGTGCTATCAGGCTTGACAGTGCATTGACGTGCTATCAGACTTGACAGTGCATTGACGTGCTATCAGACTTGACAGTGCGTTGACGTTCTATCAGACTTGATAGTGCGTTGACGTTCTATCAAACTTGACAGTGCAT
Organism: Macrobrachium rosenbergii; assembly: GCF_040412425.1. Lineage (NCBI taxonomy): Eukaryota > Metazoa > Arthropoda > Malacostraca > Decapoda > Palaemonidae > Macrobrachium > Macrobrachium rosenbergii. Next base: position 24,838,288 of record NC_089741.1, read on the forward strand.
TGACGTTCTATAAGACTTGACAGTGCGTTGACGTTCTATCAGACTTGATAGTGCGTTGACGTTCTATCAAACTTGACAGTGCATTGACGTTCTATAAGACTTGACAGTGCGTTGACGTTCTATCAGACTTGATAGTGCGTTGACGTTCTATCAGACTTGACAGTGCATTGACGTGCTATCAGACTTGACAGTGCGTTGACGTTCTATCAGACTTGATAGTGCGTTGACGTTCTATCAGACTTGACAGTGCATTGACGTTCTATAAGACTTGACAGTGCGTTGACTTGCTATCAGACTTGACAGTGCATTGACGTGCTGTCAGACTTGACAGTGCATTGACGTGCTATCAGACTTGACAGTGCGTTGACGTTCTATCAGACTTGACAGTGCATTGACGTTCTATAAGACTTGACAGTGCGTTGACTTGCTATCAGACTTGACAGTGCATTGACGTGCTGTCAGACTTGACAGTGCATTGACGTGCTATCAGACTTGACAGTGCGTTGACGTTCTATCAGACTTGATAGTGCGTTGACGTTCTATCAGACTTGACAGTGCATTGACGTTCTATCAGACTTGACAGTGCATTGACGTTCTATAAGACTTGACAGTGCGTTGACTTGCTATCAGACTTGACAGTGCATTGACGTTCTATAAGACTTGACAGTGCGTTGACTTGCTATCAGACTTGACAGTGCATTGACGTTCTATCAGACTTGACAGTGCATTGACGTTCTATAAGACTTGACAGTGCGTTGACTTGCTATCAGACTTGACAGTGCATTGACGTGCTGTCAGACTTGACAGTGCATTGACGTTCTATCAGACTTGACAGTGCATTGACGTTCTATAAGACTTGACAGTGCGTTGACTTGCTATCAGACTTGACAGTGCATTGACGTGCTGTCAGACTTGACAGTGCATTGACGTGCTATCAGACTTGACAGTGCGTTGACGTTCTATCAGACTTGATAGTGCGTTGACGTTCTATCAAACTTGACAGTGCATTGACGTTCTATCAGACTTGACAGTGCATTGACGTTCTATAAGACTTGACAGTGCGTTGACTTGCTATCAGACTTGACAGTGCATTGACGTTCTATCAGACTTGACAGTGCGTTGACTTGCTATCAGACTTGACAGTGCATTGACGTTCTATCAGACTTGACAGTGCATTGACGTTCTATAAGACTTGACAGTGCGTTGACTTGCTATCAGACTTGACAGTGCATTGACGTGCTGTCAGACTTGACAGTGCATTGACGTTCTATCAGACTTGACAGTACATTGACGTGCTATCAGACTTGACAGTCAGTGACGTCATTCATCAGGGTGACGTGCTTTGACATGCTATCAGAGTTTACAGTCAGTGATGTATCATCAGACTTGACAGTTAGTGATGTGCTATCAGACTTGACAGTCAGTGACATCATTCATCAATTAGACAGTGCAATGACTTATGTGGTATCATACTTGACAGTCAGTGACTTATGTCGTCATACTTGACAGTCATTGACGTCATTCATTAGTTTGACAACGCATTGACGTTCTATCAAACTTGACAGTCAGTGACGTCATTCATCGGTTTAACAGTGCAGTGACTGACGTGCTATCAGACTTGACAGTCAGTGATGTGTCATCAGACTTGACAGTCAGTGACGCCTATTGTCAGCCCTTTGAGTACAGTTACTTCTGCAAGTTGTCACGGTATATGAGCCTCTGCAGGTGAATGGGAGGAAGCGAGGGAATGTGTTGTAATGCGGGATTTTCTCTCCTTTTTCAAGGAAGGTGATGAGCTCATCATTTTTCCTTCGCTCTCATTATCTCTCAGATGCATTCTAGTGCACTGGGGAGAAAGGAAAGGCTTCTTTGGGTTAAACTCTCTCTCTCTCTCTCTCTCTCTCTCTCTCTCTCTCTCTCTCTCTCTCTCTCTCTCTCTCTCTCTCATTACGGAGCATTAGAGCGATTACACGGCCGTTGGACGGGATGAAAAATAGATGGGAGGAGATTAAAGCCAAGGGCTTTCGGGTTGATTGCGAAAAAAACAGAGGAATAGGATAAGACACGTAGGATCAGCATAAATGAGTGTTGGGAAGTTATATATAGAAATGGTGGTGGTGGTGGTGGTGGGGTAGCGTCGCTGAGAATGAAATCTGCGGGAGTATCGGTAGCAATTATAATAATAATAATAATAATAATAATAATAATAATAATAATAATAATAGAAAAGACAGAATCAGTAGTACTAGCAGTATCAGTGTTAGGGGGTTATGTTGATATCAGACTGAGATGTGTAAATGGTGGCAAGCACGAATCCAGAACAGTTTTAGCAGGAGAAGTTGCATCATTACCGAATGAATAACAGCATCAATAGCAGCAGCAGCAGTAGTAGTAGTAGTAGTAGTAGCAGTATTAGCTAGAAACTAGGCAGGAGTTGAGAAGCAGCAGGAGGCGGCGGCACACATGAAGAGAGGCAAAGTACCGGAAAGGTGCGTTCACGTTGGACCTGTTGGATCAATATTGTCCTTCCGGAGCTCCCCAGGTGCGCGCAGTGCACCACTTAAAGAAAACGGAAAACGAAAAACGGAAACGAAGACCTCAAAATGGCGGGCCTTTGCTGCTGCTGCTGCTGCTGCTGCTGCTGATCTGCTGCTGCTCTGATCTGCTGTTAGCTGTTGGCTGGTGGGAGCGCTAGCGGGGCTCTCCTTGGAGGGTGGGTGGTCGTGGGAGGAGGGGGGGCAGGGTGGGAATTTGGGAAGGGTGGGGCGGGGGAAGGGTGGATCACTTTGGCTGCTCTGCAAGCTGCTAGCTCTTCCCTGAGCAGATCTACAGCGGTATTAGAAGCAGATTTCATTTCGTCATTTTGCTTTATTGATGAGGGCAGCATTTCGAAAGCATTAGAATAGAGATTGCTTTTGGAGCCTTTTATGGAATCTTGCTTGTGCTTTTTGGGGTAGGCAGCAAGTTGGTGGAGGCGAGACCGACCGGATCCATAGTAACTATGAAGACCCATCTTAAATTCAAGATGGAGGAACACACGACCACCTTGGCCTTCCATCAAGATTCTCTCTCTCTCTCTCTCTCTCTCTCTCTCTCTCTCTCTCTCTCTCTCTCTCTCTCTCTCTCTCTCTCTCATACACGTTTGCGCTTGCACACATGTAATGGAAATATGGAGCTATTGTGAATTTCCGTAATATTTTATTAATAATGCATTTTCCATTTCAAAACTTGAAAACATCCGCGTCGAATAGCGTGTAGATGTGAAGAAAAGATTCATAGGTTGCATACAAAATTATACATGGGTCCTTCGTCATTGTATACATTCATATATATATATATATATATATATATATGTATATATACAGTATATATACATACATAGATACACACACACACACATATATATATAGGCCTATATATATATATATATATATATATATATATATATATATATATATATATATATATATATATATATATACAGACGTTTCGGCAACAGAACTTGCCAGTAAGGCATATAGGACACGAGTCATTACTGCGTTCATCCTTGAAATGCTAAATCGCGACGAGCTTTATGTCCAGATACTGTACACAGCATCACCCACTTCATATAATTAACCGAGGGTCTCTCCGGTGGAGTCGAACCCCAAGCATACAGTGTGCCACTCACCTCATCCTGCACATGTCCTCTCCCTGAGATATGGAAAGGCCCTAGCGAGCACCTCCTGGGTTTTTCCTCGCTCCTTCCTATTGACACTTTCAAGTTATAGACCGTTTTCACCCAATCGCCCCACGAAGGGAAGATTCCTCTTTTCACAATATGATAACCTTCTTAAATTACTTTGGAAGCTTCTCTGCATTTCTGAACATTTTAAGGATTTTTTACTCTACCGATGTATATTTACGTACATACATATATGTGTGTATGTATGTAAGTTGTGTGTGTGTGCATATATGTACAAACAGTACATACACACAAATATATATATATATATATATATATATATATATATATATATATATATATATATATATATATATATATATATATATATATATATATTCACATGCATATATGTATATGATGCTCACAAATACTATGTATCAAAGGTCACTTAATATCGAATTCACTCTACTGTAGACTTAAACTCGTCTATCATTGTATCTCAACCAAAAGTCCAGGTTGGAATCTGCCCGGGACGGATGCGCTTACCAATTATAATTCTCCTTGGAAGTATGTTGTATGTCAGGTATAGTGAATCGATGGTAAGTGATATTTGTGGCTAAATATTTGTTAATGTTTATCTCTCTCTCTCTCTCTCTCTGCATATATATATATATATATATATATATATATATATATATATATATATATATATATATATATATACATAGAGAGAGAGAGAGAGAGATAAATATTAACAAATATTTAGCCACAAATATTACTTGACATCGAATCACTATGCTTGACGTACAATACAATACACTATATATATATATATATATATATATATATATATATATATATATATATATATATATATATATATATATATATATATATATAGAGAGAGAGAGAGAGAGAGAGAGAGAGAGAGAGAGAGAGAGAGAGAGAGGTATTAGCGTATATAGACACATACGTAGTGGCAATTTTGTACACATGGAAACACAATTACGTACATATATATATATATACTGTATATATATATATATATATATATATATATATATATACGTACATATATATATATATATAATGTGTGTTTGTGTGTGTGCGCGCGTGAGTTATTAAATTGTGAGCGCATTGCAATCTATGTCGCAAAGCCATTAGAAAAAAAAACACCATTCAGCCCGGGGTCATCCCACCGTGCGCGCAACTGCTGGAAATCCCTGGAATGGTGCACACGCATAGCTGGACGGCCTCTTGCGACGGAAATGGCGGAGGAGCGGGCGAAAGTAGACAGAGTGAGATGAACACTTGAAAGATTCCTCTCTTCGCTGGTGAAGTTTTGCTTTCTCCTTTTTTTTTTTTTTTTTTTTTATCTTATTTAAGTTTTTTCGGAGCCTTGTTTTCGTAAGTTCTTTTTCGGCTTCGGGTTTCACGTCGATTTTTTATATTTGGATTGTGTTGTTAGTATTTTTTTTTTTTTTTTTTTGTTTTTATTATTTTTTGCTTTTCCTTTCATTTTTTTAATTCTGTTTTCTCAAGTTTTTTTTTCGGTTCGGGTTTGCTGTCGAATTTTGATATTTGGATTGCGTCATTATTATTGTTTCTTATGATTTCATATTTTTTGCTTTCCCTTTTTTATTTTTTTAATTCTTTGTTTTCTCAGGTTTTTTCCCTTCGGGTTTCGTGTCGATTTTTTATATTTGGATCGGATCATTACTGTTTTTTTTTTTTTTTTTGCGTTTTTATTATATTTTGCTTTCCCCTTTTTTCCACCTCCTCGTCTTCGTAGGTGTTTTTTTTTTTTTTTTTTTTTTTTTTTGCTTCGGGCTTCGCGTCGGTTTTGACATTTGGATTGCGTCATTATTATTGTATTTTTTTTTTTTTTTTTTTTTGGCGTTTTAGTTTTCTGAAAAGAAAACTATTGTGCCGGCTTTGTCTGTCCGTCCGCACTTTTTTCTGTCCACCCTCAGATCTTAAAAACTACTTGTTTCGAATTCACTGTATTTTGTTGCTATATCCCTTTCCTGTCTAATCTTCTTTTATTTCGCTTCTGTTATTGTTGTTATTATTATTATTATTATTATTATTATTATTATTATTATTATTATTATTATTTTTATTATTCAGTAGATGATACCTATTCACATGGATCAAGCACAAAGGGGCCCAATGACTTGAAATTCAAGCTTCCAATAAATGTTGGTTTCAACCTCCCACCACATACCTCACACTGCAGCAGTAACTGATCATGATACCGAGCCCGTGATTTTTCTCTGGGGGAGACACGAAATCGCGACATCTGAGTGGCATGCCACGACGCTAACCACTATACCAGCGGACCAGCTAGATTTCATTGTGTTCCAGATCGACTCTGCGCTGTAAAAATTTCGAGTATTTATTTCTATAATAGCTGATTACCTTCCAGTCTACACTTGTGTATGTCTAATATGGACTTATTTTGGTTTGATATTCTCAGATTCCGTCGCTAGACAGTTGCTCCATTTAGTTTGTTTATTATTTTCGTGATATTACATGTTATGGTTTAGGTTTCCTGAATTTTTACCCATCTTTTAGCTGTTAGATTTGACTGAAGTTGCGAAGTAGGATTTCGTTAACTTCTCTGGTAGTTGTTAACAGCCATTCCAGAACAGCGGGATTCGATGAATTCCTACAGCAATAACAATCTCACAAAAGTGTGTGATTCCACGAACTTCTGTTTAGCAGTAACACTTGTCTGATATTTTCTCTCGTAAAAAAATGTAGGTTTTTGAGACGCTATAGTTTGCAGAAAGCCAGTCAGTCCAGCTGGTTTTCATAGAAAAACCGTGTTATACTGAGTCCTTTTTTTATATATATCTTCGTCTCCTCTCTCTCTCTCTCTCTCTTCAGCAAGTTGCAATGAAACAAAGGAGAATTCCTGGAAGATTAAGAGTGTGATATTCTTTGCAATTCAAGAGGAGAGAATTTTCTCCTGGAAGGCTTTTAGGAACGTTTGATATATATATATATAAGGGCAAGTGCTACGAAGGAAAGAGAAACAAAGGAGTGGTGCCAGGCCTTTCGACTTGCTGTTCTTTATTTAGCACCACTCCGTCGTTTCTCTATCCTCTATGGCATTGCCTTTATTTATATATTCATCGCGTTCCATATTTTCGTGGTTCAGTTATATTTATATATACATATATATATATATATATATATATATATATATATATATATATATATATATATATATATATAGAGAGAGAGAGAGAGAGAGAGAGAGAGAGAGAGAGAGAGAGAGAGAGAGAGAGAGAGAGAGAGAGAGAGAGAGAGAGAGAGAGAGAGAATGAATGAATTTAATAAATGTATCAGGATTCGACAGGTATATGCATGTATGTATGAACGGCAACAGACTTTTGTCTTTCTCGTAGTCAGGTCGACAACGTGACCTTGTTCTGGTACTCTGGATGCGGGTTCGGATCCTTGCAACGGAGATAAAAATTTTCGTATTCTTGCACTTAGATCTAAAGCTTTGTAGTGACAAGCGTATCCGAAAAAGTGTGAAGAATTAGATAAGTTGAGTGGGCATTGTGGTTATTACAATTACACATGCGCATAGATGGATGGACATGTGTGTATGTGTGTGTGTGTTTGTGTTTGCGTGTATAATTGTAATAACTACTATGTCCTTTTAATTTATCGAATTCTTCGCGCTTTTCATATACACACACACACACACACACATATATATATATACGAGTATATATATATATATATATATATATATATATATATATATATATATATATATATATATATATATATATATATATATATATATATATGTCTGTGTGTGTGTGTGTGTGTGCGTGTGTGAGTTCTTGTCTGTAGTTTTGTGTTTGTGTGTGCAAAACAATTTCGTATATAACTCGGTGTTTATTCATCTGTAAAAATATTCAAACAGGCACAGTCCACTTTGCGGTCATTTCCTTTAACTCCTAATGACAGGACTTTCACACGTCAGCACCATGTGAGGCCTCAGTCATTAATCTACATATAAATTAACAGTATTGGTATTCTCTCTCTCTCTCTCTCTCTCTCTCTCTCTCTCTCTCAATTGTGTTTTCATCATTTTACATGATTCTGAATGTTAGTTTTACTACTTTATCACATCTCTCTCTCTCTCTCTCTCTCTCTCTCTCTCTCTCTCTCTCTCTCTCTCTCTCTCTCTCTCTCTCTCTTCTTGTTTTGTGAAAGCCTCTGCAGGCAGTAAAACCTAAGATAAGTCGCCAACAGGAGGAGAGGTATAAATATACAATCCAATTCAACGAAAAAAGAAGGGATGGAAAAATCGATCATTTCCATAAATCATAAGTTTTGATTAACGTAAAAAGTAAAAAACAAAAAAAAATAAATAACATAACATAAAATAAAAACGACCCCGAAGTTTCTTTGGCGCAATCGAGTTTTCTGTACAGCGTATAATCAAGGCCACCGAAAATAGGTCTATCTTTCGGTAGTGTCGGTATAATGCTGTATGAGCCTGTAATTTGGTATGTTTGATGACTGGAGAGTGGATGATCAACATACCAGTTTGCAGCCCTCTAGCCCCAGTCGTTTTTAAGATCTGAGGGCGGACAGAAAAAAGTGCGGACGGACAGACAAAACAGACACAACAGTTTTCTTTTGCAGAAAACTGAAAAGATGAACCGAGAATGAAAATGAATCAAAAGACCAAAGTAGTAGAATTAATGTAAACATGAAAAAGGGAGATGTAAAAGAGATGAAGTAAGACGAAACATTGTGGAAATAATGCGATAGCGAAAGAATCAAATGAGCGAAATAATAATAACAATAATAATAGTTTTTGGACCAAATTGATGTGGGATAGAAGGACCCTCATTAGCATTCCTCTTGGTAAATAATGACGTCGAGAACCTCAGTTTTTGGATGGGTGATGTGTATGGGGAGATTGGGTGGGTGTGGGAGGTGGAGGAGTGTGGGTGGGTGGCATGGGCGTGGATTTGGTGTAGGGGGCAGATGAGTGAGGATGGCAGTCTGCTGGGGGTCTTGGGTTGGGGTGGGTAGGTGTGCGGAGTGGGCAAATTGCCCCTGACTGGACCCCATACATCGAGAAAAGCCTCTCTCTCTCTCTCTCTCTCTCTCTCTCTCTCTCTCTCTCTCTCTCTCTCTCTCTCTCTCTCTCTCTCCGAACAAAGGACCCGGCGTGAAAATTATGGCCAGAATTATAGGCTACTAACAAAAACAAATTTCCACATTAGTATTCGAATGGTCAGTCTCAGGGGTGGGCTGCTGCCAATTCCACGGACTCTCTCTCTCTCTCTCTCTCTCTCTCTCTCTCTCTCTCTCTCTCTCTCTCTTCTCTCTCTCTCTCTCTCTCTCTCTCTCTCTCTCTCTCTCTCTCCAACGTAGACACACACACACATGTATATGTATGTATATATATATATATATATATATATATATATATATATATATATATATATATATATATATATATATATATATATATATATGTGTGTGTGTGTGTGTATGTATGTATCTATAAATATTCACATTTATACATATATAGATATATATTCATTTATTTATGTACATACATACATTATATATATATATATATATATATATATATATATATATATATATATATATATATGGACAGAGTATTTGACCACGAGGAAAGTGAAGCAACGGACTGCGAGATTTTTCTCCTTTGAGTCAGGCATTTTTCAAACAGACTACACACAGCTGAACAGAAAAATGCAAATAAAACTCCGTTTCACAAACAACCCCTAATATGAGGGGTAATACAAAAGCCACTACAATCACATTATCTCCTTCAGGTAAGGCACAGCCGTCTAAGATCGACTCAGATATTTGGATTAAACAAGGCTAGGTAAATGAAATTAAGAAATATTTCTGTTACCTCCTTCGAACTTCTTGTGCAAAATGGTGTCAAGAGCGTCGCATGCTGCCCTAAAATGGAAGACTGCAGTATCTGCAAAAATACAAAACCGAGAAAAATGTTAGATACTGCAGTTTTCCCTTCCCTTACTACTGATTTTGCAGGTACTGCAAATGGAACTTCCCCTTAATACTCGTGGAAAGCATTGAAGAATCATTCTGAAACTGTAGTAACTTGTGTGGTTTGTGTTTCACGAGCCTAATAGGTGGCATATCTCAATTTCGAAAATTTTGCAGATACTTTCCAATATAGTGCCGCATGGACCTGGGCTTAAATTAACAGTTTCCTTTGTTAGTTGAATTATAGCAGAATCAAGGATATTTATAGACAGTATTTTTATATCTTATTAATGTACTGCTATGGGACCAGTCATTCCTATGTGATTTTTCACTTTGATGCACAAGAGAGTATTATTCTTCTGGCCAGTCATTACCGAATATTTTTTTCCAACAATTAATCCCTTAGTCGTCTTTTTTATTATTATTTCAGTAGATGAAACCTACTCACATGGAACAAGCACACAGGGGCCATTGGCTTGATTTTCAAGCTTCCAATGAATGTTGGTCTCAACCTCCCACCGTAGACCCCACACTGCGGCAGTAACCGTTCATGATACAGAGCCAGTGATTTTTCATCGCCCTGGGGGAGACGCGAACCTGCGACATCTGAGTGGCATGCCACGACGCTAACCACTATACCAGCGGTCCAGTTCAAATAAAAAAATCACAGTACTTACATGGGATGATATAAACAGTGTTGCCACTCTGATGGGAACAACTTTATTTAAGCATGTTTTTTAAAGGTAAAATTAAAAGAATACATTTACATTAAATATATTAAAAAATTAGTTTACTCACTCGAAGCCGATGAAATAAGGAAGACAACGGATGTATTCACGTAAATCTTTCTAATCACTTAAGGTTGCATTAACATTAAATATTTTCGACAATGATTTCATCGACTCAAGGCGATGAATTAAGGCAAATAAGGTCATTCTTTCTTCCCGTTACTCTTATTATACAACTACACGCAATTGTCTGTGGACTATTAATATGATGTCCTAAAAAATAATGTTTAAGAGTGTAATTATTTGTTGCTTTCGTATATCACAGCCTCCCTGAAGATGTGTAATTAGAACTTCATAGGTTCAAGCGAAGATGCGGATTGCATTACTACCTTAATACTATTCCACTTGCATTTTGATTCATTTTTATATATTTGTTAATTTATTTTTTTTTTAAATAAGTGAGATCTCTTCCTTCTGTGTTTTCCTTTAAATCTTCTTACTTCTTCGAAATGAACACCTTAATATTCTTTGGAAGATGGAATTTCAAGTCAGTGGCCTCTATGGGTTTGTTCCATATGAATAGGGTTCATCCTCTGAATAATAATAATAATAATAATAATAATAATAATAATAATAATAATAATAATAATAATAATAATAATAATAATAATAATAATAATAATACGAGACAGAATTTATATCGCCGTTACTAGGGTTCCGTCCCACCACATTCGACTAACCGCCTTTTACAGATTACTGCTTACTTCAAGAGAACATCAGTGGGGTATGTTGTTATTTTTTGTTTTTTTTGTTGTTGTTATACCGTGGATCGACGTAGATCGAGAGATAAAAAGGCTATTAAGAAAAATGCATTTAAGAAAAAAAATCCACCGCAAGGACGAAGTAATGAGACAGTACGAGCAGAATCTCCTAGGGCGCTGCTGTGCTCTTGCCGGGCTGTATGTGCTGGCTTTTGAAGGAGAAGATTGCTACCACTACTTCGTCGTTTGTGTGTATATATATATATATATATATATATATATATATATATATATATATATATATATAAACAAACACCTGGTATTTATATATATATGTATATATATATATATATATATATATATATATATATATATATATATATATATATATATATATATATAAAAACAAACACCTGGTATTTATATATATATGTATATATATATATATATATATATATATATATATATATATATATATATATGTATAATACATATATATATATACATATATATGTATGTATATATATATTATATATATATATGTATTATTTATATAAATATATATATATATATATATATATATATTATAAATACTGGGTGTTTCGAAATTAGAGCTGCTCCTCCACAAAACAAATGGAAAGTTATGAAGTTTTCTGCTATAGCCTATCTCCAAGTACATTATTTCAAGTTTCTATTAAGCTATTTTTCATTTTACATTTCTTGTATTTTCAGACTGAGTGACGGAGTTAGATACAGCTATGGCTAACGACTCGGAGGAAATCAGATGGATTGACTGAATCCAGGTTATAACCTTCAGAGAGGCCAGGGATGCTGGCACATCCTTCATTTCACGTTCCTGGATAGCTAAATATATTAAAAGAGATGAATCCTTTGTTAAAAGAAACTGGAACAAAAATCCATATGACTGTCATCACGAAAAGAGTGAGAATGTTGGAAGGCCTGAAGTCCTTTCTCAGGAGTCAAAAGACATCGTAGCTGAGGCAGTGGGTAGACCAAGAAAGTCTTTACATAAATTGGTGCTTGAACTAGAAACAAAAAGGGGAAAGAAGAGAAGTTATAGTGCTGTATATTGTGGGTTGAAAAAATCTGGTATCAAACCATTTCATGTTATCAGCAAGCCCAACATCACTCAGCATCAGAGAGAAGACTGTGCATGGTTTTGTTGTTCATTTCTTAAAGACTGGGATGAAGCTGACCCTTCATGTTGCTGCATCAGATGAATTCTTCATTTACACAGTCAGGAAGCCTAATCATGAAAATGACATCATTTGGGCTGCAAAGTTGGATGATATCAGCGATAACATGTGCTATCACCAAGTTGTGAAATTTCCTGAATGTTTGGGAATTTTTCTCTGTTTCACAGCCAAACGGTTAATGTGGATCATCAAAGAAAAAGGACAGTCATGGAATGGCAAATACTTCAGAGAAACTGTGCTTACTGGTGGAGTATTTCCTTTCCTCAAAGATCCTGAAAATGTGTTATCTGTTGAAGAAGTCACATTTTTGCATAATAAGGCACCATGTTTCAAGGCTCTTCAGACACAGGAGCTGCTTCGAAACAGTGGTATCGATTTCTTCTCATCAAGTGAACTTTGTGTGAAAACATTGGTAGTATCTTAAAGGATCGTGTTGAAGCACGCACAGTGAACTATGATGGTATACCAAGCCTCGACGACCTGCGAAGAGAGGTGACCGAAGTGCTCAGGGAAATAGAGTTTGAGCCTCAGCTTTTTTTGCGATTTGCTGAAATCATACTCCTCAAGAATGCAGGCTGTGGTACAGGCAGATGAAGGCCACACAAAATATTAAATACTCAGAGAGAAAAATAAATACCTGTTCTGAATTACTTTTGTTTTTGTCCATATCAATTTTAGTTTATGCTGTAGAGGGGGCCTCTAATTTCGAAACACCTTGTATATATATATAGATATATATGTATGTATATATGTATATATATACATATATATATATAGTATATTGTGTATTGTTTATATATATATACGAATATATATTATATATATGTATAAGAGTCTGTGTGTTATATAAATAATGACAACAATGATAAAGATTTTTCATTTATAAATGCTGTTTATATACAGCATTTATAAATGAAAATCTTTATCATTGTTGTCTTTATTTATATAACACAACATACATTATATATATATATATATATATATATATATATATATATATATATATATATATATATATATATATATATATATATAAACAATATACTATACATTGGCTTGCCTAAGTACGTATATGAAATTTTCGATTTCCTAATATTTTCGGATATTAAGCCATCATACAAAACAGTTAAGTATGTGCGCATGCGCGGACAGACATTGTTTATTTATGTTAATAAGGTATAAGGCCACCCTCAGTGCAGTACCAAAATCCTTTCCGAAGGGTTGTAGTATCGTCAGTACACCTCACGTGGCGCACTGCTCGCATTACTTACGTTTCTTTGCAGCGTCCCTTCGTCCCCTAGCTGCACTCTCTTTCATTTCTTTTACTGTGCCTCCGTTCATATTCTTTTTCTTCCATATGACTTTCCACCCTCTCTAACAATTGTTTCTTAGTGCAAATGCGAGGTTTTCCTCCTTTTACACCTTTCCAAACCTCCTTACTCTCAATTTCTATTCCAGCGTTGAATGACCTCATAGGTCTCAGCGTTTGGCCTTTGGTCTAAATTTTGTATTGCACCTCTCTATTCCAGTGCCAAAATACGTCCAGAAATGAAACCTCATAGATTTAATACATCTAGAAATGAAAGCTTATAGCTTTAATATGTCCAGAAATGAAAGCTTATAGATTTAGTACGTCCAGAAATGAAAGCTTATAGATTTAATACATCCAGAAATGAAAGCATATAGATTTAATACGTCCAGAAATGAAAGCTTATAGATTTAATACATCCAGAAATGAAAGCTTATAGATTTAATACGTCCAGAAATGAAAGCTTATAGATTTAATATGTCCAGAAATGAAAGCTTATAGATTTAATACGTCCAGAAATGAAATCTTATAGATTTAATACGTCCAGAAATGAAATCTTTTAGATTTAATACGTCCAGAAATGAAAGCTTATAGATTTAATACATCCAGAAATGAAAGCTTATAGATTTAATACGTCCAGAAATGAAAGCTTATAGATTTAATACGTCCAGAAATGAAAGCTTATAGATTTAATACGTCCAGAAATGAAAACTCATAGATTTAATACGTCCAGAAATGAAAGCTTATAGATTCAGTACGTCCAGAAATGAAAGCTTACAGATTTAATACGTCCAGAAATGAAATCTTATAGATTTAATACGTCCAGAAATGAAAGCTTATAGATTTAATACGTCCAGAAATGAAAGCTTATAGATTTAATACATCCAGAAATGAAAGCTTATAGATTGAATACGTCCAGAAATGAAAGCTTATAGATTTAATACGTCCAGAAATGAAAGCTTATAGATTGAATACGTCCAGAAATGAAAGCTTATAAATTTAATACATCCAGAAATGAAAGCTTATAGATTTAATACGTCCAGAAATGAAAGCTTATAGATTTAATAGGTCCAGAAATAAAGCTTATAGATTTAATACGTCCAGAAATGAAAGCTCATAGTTATAATGCGTCCAGAAATGAAAACTTGTAGATTTAATACGCCCAGAAATGAAAGCTTATTGATATAATGCATCCAGAAATGAAAGCTTATAGATTTAATACGTCCAGAAATGAAAGCTTATAGATATAATGCGTCCAGAAATGAAAGCGTATAGATTTAATACATCCAGAAATGAAAGCATATATTATTCTGAGGCGAAATGATTCTGGGGTCGCGTCACACCTGTAGCGAGAAGAAATAAATAAATAAATATAAATAAAATCATTGTTATTCCACATTAACATTCCCCCGTTTTACTCACATTTTCTCAGCAGCAGAAATATATGTAGAGAGAGAGAGAGAGAGAGAGAGGAGGGGAGGCGTTTGCATTTAATGACATTCTTGGCGCGTTCTTTTACTCGCTGAAAAAGGTATCACGAAACAGTTCGTTTAAGTTGTTTTGGAAAGTGATTCTGCCTGAGGCGTTCTGAACGTCACACACCTAGAGACGCATTTAATATACATACATATATATATATATATATATATATATATATATATATATATATATATATATATATATATATATATATATATATATTTATAAGAGCCTCGGTGGCTCAGTCGGTAGAGCAGCGGCCTAGGACTTCGTAGAGGTCCGTGGCGCGGGTTCAAATCCGCAGCCGACTGGTCAGTGAAGGTGGACACTTTGCTATCCGTGTAGACACCCCGGGATTACGTTTGTAATCAACGGATAGGTTTGCTGAAAAGCAAATGGGTGTTACAGACTAATACACACATAAACAAAGCCACTCCAACATCTTCTAAAAACATAACAGACACCTCACACGTCTCGAACTGTCGACCTACCCGCCCAGTTCTCCTCGCTGCTTGGGAGAAAAGGAGCTGGGGATTGGCACGATACACGTACACATCGTTACCGGGGTCTAAGCGATGTCAGGCAGGGCAGCCGATCGAGGCTACGGCCTACCCCAATGCCAAATCAAAGTCCTTCGTAAAGAAGGCATCGTGCTTACCCCATATAGAAAATGGGAAAAAAGCACGTTAAAACGAAGAAGAAGATATTTATATTTATATATATACATATATATTTATATATATATATATATATATATATATATATATATATATATATATTTAGTTGTATTCTTCTCAATCACGAAGATAAAATATTACGATGCACTCCACAATGAAGATGAAGGAGAAACCAGAGGAAAAGGAAATAGAGTTCTTAATTTGTCCCAACAGTTTCGCCTTCCATCAGGCCTCTTCCGGGGAACTTTATTGACTAATCAGTTTAAGAAAAACATATACCGGACATATGTTTACATTTGGCTTCAAGACTTACATAAAACAAACAACCACAAATGGTTAACGATGCTTACAACTGTTACAGGATAATATAAAATATAAATTGTCTAGTACATAGTTCGTCCAATAGAAAAGGTTAACAGTCTAATGAGGCTAAACAGGTAATTAAGTGAAATACCTAAGTCAATATATTACATAATTTGTACTGGTTTTTCATGATATGTAGAAATAGCGGGTCTGTCCTGAATAAGCCTATACTGCCATTGAAGTTATTGTTTTCACTATATTGAATACATGCTGTTTCTATTAGATTTCTTTCTATAAAATTATTGTTTCTGAACAGGATTCTTGCTTGAGACCACTGAATTGGATAAAAACACTCTCTAGCATGTTTACTAATGGCGCTGTTTCTTTGATCAATAGCAATACTATATTTATGTTGTGCAATTCGTTTCTCAACAGTTTTTGCTGATTGTCAATATAAAATTTATTGCAACCACAAGGAATTTTGTATACTACTCCGTTGTCGTATATAGGGCTGTTTCTTATCAAAGTTCTGCCAATGGTATTGCGGTAGGAAAACACAACAGTCACATTTAATCATTTAAGTGGGTGGATAATATGATCGAAGGCTGGCATGTATGGCAAACACAGTATATTCTTATTAAAATTCCTATTTCCCTTAGTGGAATAAAATGATTTTTTGGCTAGCGAGAAACACTCATCTATATCCTGTAAGGTAAAATTGTGCTTAAGACCTAATCCATATATATAGTCTATCTCGTCATCAAAGAATTCAGGGCTGACTAGATAAAGAGCTCTAAAAAACATAGATCTTATACCTGACTGTTTTACTTGTTTACTGTGGAAAGATCTCGCATTGATAATCAGATTGTTGTTGCTATCTTTTCGGTGTACTTTAAACTTTAAAGTATTGTTATTTCTAATGACTTTAACATCCAAGAAAGCTATACTCTTATTTTCTTCCTTCTCAACAGTAAATTGGATCGAAGGTACTAACCCATTCAAGTGTATTAATGTGAGGTGTATGTCCAAGTGAATTTTCCAAATACTAAATATGTCGTCAACATAACGGAACCAAAGTATATTGTCGGGTAAAATGGAATTAGCCAGCCTACTCTCATAAAATTCCATGTAAATGTTAGAAAGAACAGGTGAAAGGCAATTCCCCATCTGCATACCAAATTTCTGTCTAAAATATTTACCATTAAAAACAAAGCAAGTATCTACTACACAAAGTCTAATCAATTGTAAAATAACACTAACTGGCAAAGTAAAAACATATTTATCTAGCTCACATTTCAAAAAATCCAGAACATCATTAACGGGTACACAAGTGAACAAACTAGTTACATCAAAACCAACCATAATTTCATCGTCCATAAGCTTACATTTTTGCAGTTTATTAACAAAATCCACAGAATTTATGATATGGGACTTGGAAATTGTGCCAACTAACAACTGTAACAATGAGACAAGGAATTTTGACAAAGCATATGTGACACTACCAACTGTGCTGATTATAGGTCTCATGGGATAATTGGGTTTATGGGTCTTTACATTACCGTATAAATAGGGTAGACTTGCATTATATGAACGAAACCTGCCAATCATATCCTGATTTTTTCCAAAAATTACTTTCATTTGTTTGTGAAATTCACTATTAACTCTCTCTAGTGGGTTGGATAACAAAGGTTCATATGTACTGGCATCGCTTAACAAATCATTCATCTTATTTAAATACATTTCTTTATCAAGAATGACAATAACACTTGCTTTGTCGGCTTTGGTGATATATAGATTATCATCATCTTTTAAAGATTTCAGAGCTACATTGAATCTCTTAGGGAAATAATTAAAACTGGTATGCTTGATGTAAGCCCCATAAACTATGCCTTTGGCTATGCTCAAAATATCGTTGGAATTATATTCTACTAATTTTTCGTTTTGCACAAAACTCTTGAAGATATTTACAATGTCGGGCTTCTTTGTAGGGTTATTAAACTTTATACCCAAACTTAATGCTGTCTTCTCATTTCCTGATAGCTGCCTAGATGAAAGGTTGCAGAAATTGGATGCATCTCCCATCTCTTCCCACGTCGAATGGTTGACTAGTGATTCCAGTTTCCCCTTGTGCATGGTCTGTATTTCCGCTCTTGCTCTTCTAAGACGATTATATATCCAGTTCATGAGGCCGCGGTGCCACTCCTGAGGTATGTCTCTATAGAAGTCAATTCTGATACTCTGAACATTTTTGAAACGTTGCTTTGTGGACTCTCTGGCACTGTTGATATGGAAATTCAGGATGATGTTTTCCAATTTACCGAAGTTATAATTATTCAATGCTCTCATGCTTTTAGTCATCAAGGAATTTGGCACCACACACGCGCAATCTTCAGGCTTTCCTCGATCTTTTTCCTCATCATCGGACTGTTGTGTTTGACTTCAAGAGGGCACTGGTGGGTGCTCATAAGGCAAAATTACAGATGAAGTTCCTCCAAGACTGTAAGAGCGAATGTGTGGTGCCAAATTCCTTGATGACTAAAAGCATGAGAGCATTGAATAATTATAACTTCGGTAAATTGGAAAACATCATCCTGAATTTCCATATCAACAGTGCCAGAGAGTCCACAAAGCAACGTTTCAAAAATGTTCAGAGTATCAGAATTGACTTCTATAGAGACATACCTCAGGAGTGGCACCGCGGCCTCATGAACTGGATATATAATCGTCTTAGAAGAGCAAGAGCGAAATACAGACCATGCACAAGAGGAAACTGGAATCACTAGTCAACCATTCGACGTGGGAAGAGATGGGGAGATGCATCCCATTTCTGCAACCTTTCATCTAGGCAGCTATCAGGAAATGAGAAGACAGCATTAAGTTTGGGTATAAAGTTTAATAACCCTACAAAGAAGCCCGACATTGTAAATATCTTCAAGAGTTTTGTGCAAAACGAAAAATTAGTAGAATATAATTCCAACGATATTTTGAGCATAGCCAAAGGCATAGTTTATGGGGCTTACATCAAGCATACCAGTTTTAATTATTTCCCTAAGAGATTCAATGTAGCTCTGAAATCTTTAAAAGATGATGATAATCTATATATCACCAAAGCCGACAAAGCAAGTGTTATTGTCATTCTTGATAAAGAAATGTATTTAAATTAGATGAATGATTTGTTAAGCGATGCCAGTACATATGAACCTTTGTTATCCAACCCACTAGAGAGAGTTAATAGTGAATTTCACAAACAAATGAAAGTAATTTTTGGAAAAAATCAGGATATGATTGGCAGGTTTCGTTCATATAATGCAAGTCTACCCTATTTATACGGTAATGTAAAGACCCATAAACCCAATTATCCCATGAGACCTATAATCAGCACAGTTGGTAGTGTCACATATGCTTTGTCAAAATTCCTTGTCTCATTGTTACAGCCGTTAGTTGGCACAATTTCCAAGTCCCATATCATAAATTCTGTGGATTTTGTTAATAAACTGCAAAAATGTAAGCTTATGGACGATGAAATTATGGTTGGTTTTGATGTAACTAGTTTGTTCACTTGTGTACCCGTTAATGATGTTCTGGATTTTTTGAAATGTGAGCTAGATAAATATGTTTTTACTTTGCCAGTTAGTGTTATTTTACAATTGATTAGACTTTGTGTAGTAGATACTTGCTTTGTTTTTAATGGTAAATATTTTAGACAGAAATTTGGTATGCAGATGGGGAATTGCCTTTCACCTGTTCTTTCTAACATTTACATGGAATTTTATGAGAGTAGGCTGGCTAATTCCATTTTACCCGACAATATACTTTGGTTCCGTTATGTTGACGACATATTTAGTATTTGGAAAATTCACTTGGACATACACCTCACATTAATACACTTGAATGGGTTAGTACCTTCGATCCAATTTACTGTTGAGAAGGAAGAAAATAAGAGTATAGCTTTCTTGGATGTTAAAGTCATTAGAAATAACAATACTTTAAAGTTTAAAGTACACCGAAAAGATAGCAACAACAATCTGATTATCAATGCGAGATCTTTCCACAGTAAACAAGTAAAACAGTCAGGTATAAGATCTATGTTTTTTAGAGCTCTTCATCTAGTCAGCCCTGAATTCTTTGATGACGAGATAGACTATATATATGGATTAGGTCTTAAGCACAATTTTACCTTACAGGATATAGATGAGTGTTTCTCGCTAGCCAAAAAATCATTTTATTCCACTAAGGGAAATAGGAATTTTAATAGGAATATACTGTGTTTGCCATACATGCCAGCCTTCGATCATATTATCCACCCACTTAAATGATTAAATGTGACTGTTGTGTTTTCCTACCGCAATACCATTGGCAGAACTTTGATAAGAAACAGCCCTATATACGACAACGGAGTAGTATACAAAATTCCTTGTGGTTGCAATAAATTTTATATTGGACAATCAGCAAAAACTGTTGAGAAACGAATTGCACAACATAAATATAGTATTGCTATTGATCAAAGAAACAGCGCCATTAGTAAACATGCTAGAGAGTGTTTTTATCCAATTCAGTGGTCTCAAGCAAGAATCCTGTTCAGAAACAATAATTTTATAGAAAGAAATCTAATAGAAACAGCATGTATTCAATATAGTGAAAACAATAACTTCAATGGCAGTATAGGCTTATTCAGGACAGACCCGCTATTTCTACATATCATGAAAAACCAGTACAAATTATGTAATATATTGACTTAGGTATTTCACTTAATTACCTGTTTAGCCTCATTAGACTGTTAACCTTTTCTATTGGACGAACTATGTACTAGACAATTTATATTTTATATTATCCTGTAACAGTTGTAAGCATCGTTAACCATTTGTGGTTGTTTGTTTTATGTAAGTCTTGAAGCCAAATGTAAACATATGTCCGGTATACTATGTTTTTCTTAAACTGATTAGTCAATAAAGTTCCCCGGAAGAGGCCTGGTGGAGGGCCAAACTGTTGGGACAAATTAAGAACTCTATTTCCTTTTCCTCTGGTTTCTCCTTCATCTTCATTGTGGAGTGCATCGTAATATATATATATATATATATATATATATATATATATATATATATATATATATATATATATATATATATGAACATATGGGAACGTATTTTACTTAAATAAATTTCTGACTCACATCAGGATCGAACCCCTGGTCTTTCCAGTGAGAGTTTAGGCGGCGCTAACGCCCTAGACTCTTACTTGAAAGACCGGGGTTCGGTCCTGCTAATGAATCAGAAATTTGTACACACTTAAATATAAATATATATATATATATATATATATATATATATATATATATATATATATATATGTGTGTGTGTGTGTGTGTGTGTGTGTGTGTATACACATAAATATGTACATGCACATATATATATATATATATATATACACATATATATATATATAATCTTGTTTCCTTATGGAGAGGTCGGCTTCAGTTTCTCAGCAAGTCCAGAGGTGTGGTTGTTAGACTCACTTCTTATTTTTCTCGACCACAGCGATCCCTTGTACCTGCTTACAGCTTGGTGAATTGATATGCATATAGTCTCTATACATTATATAAATATATATATATGTATATATATATTTATATATATTTATATATATATATATATATATATATATATATATATATATATATATATATATATAAAAATATGTATATATGTCTTATATATAAAAGTGAATGTGTATATGTTTGTATATTTGTGCACTATAGAAATCCAAACTGCTTGGCTGATCTAAACAAAATTTGGCAGGTGGCCATCATTTGACCGGACTTAGATGATAGAGTAAGTTTCAAACCCGAACCAATCTCCCCATTCCCCATTCCCCTTCCCTTTCCCTGAAATGGGGCTGGCACTGTCTGTAAACTTAGTGACTAATTTGGTGATTAAACTCCACGGGTTATCATACTTCATTTCATTTACTGGATACCATAGAAATATATTATTGAAAGTTATTGCCTTTCCTGTCATTAATAATTCTGTATCAAGGTTTGTGTTTAGGTTTAGTAGGGTGTGTGTTTAGGTTTAGTGGGGACGTATTTAAGTTTAGCAGGGGTTTAGCAGGGGGTGTGTTTAGGTTTAGTAGGGGTGTGATTAGGTTTTATAGGGGGTGTGTTTAGACTTAGTGGATAAAATGGGCGTTAACCGCAGTAAAACCTGGATAAAAGGGACAGTCGCCCCAGTTAGGACAGTCACCACAGTAATACCTGGATAAAAGGGACAGTCACCGCAATAATATCTGGATAAGAGGGACAGTCAGTAGAGTAATACCTGGATAAATGGGACAGTCAGAACACAGAACAGTAATACCTGGATAAAAGAGACAGTCATCACAGTAATACCTGGATATATGGGACAATTACCACAGTACTATATGGATCGATGCGACAGTCAGCACAGTAATACTTGGATAAAAGGGGCAGATAGTACAATAATTCCTGGATAAAGGGGGACAGTCACCACAGTAATTCCTGGATAAATGGGATAGTCAGCACAGTAATATTTGGATAACGGGCACAGTCAGCACAGTAATTGCTGGATAAAAGGGACAGTCAGCACAAGGAGGTGCAGGAAAATTTCCCGAGTCCTTCAGAGTATTCTTGGGCAGTGCCGGGTTGGTCAGCTAGTGTGTGTGTGTATATAATATAATATATATATATATATATATATATATATATATATATATAGAGAGAGAGAGAGAGAGAGAGAGAGAGAGAGAGAGAGAGAGAGAGAGAGAGAGAGAGAGAGAGAGAGAGACTATTCCTCCCTTCTTGCCATGCAACCCACGTTCTCAAACCTCGAGTCTTTCCGTAGCTATATTTTTTTTTTACATCTTTTGATAATTCACTTGTTTTTTAGCAGAGCTTTTTTTTTATTTGCCAAGTACAAAATACATTTTCCCTTCACCTTTGAAAGCTCGCTTCATTTCAATGATGAGTTATGTTAAGGATTTTTTTCCGCAACACCGTCTTTTTCCATCTTGGGGT
>NC_089741.1:24863991-24886491 GCF_040412425.1 Macrobrachium rosenbergii
TAAAAATGTTTTTAGGAGGATTAACTGTAAGAGCTAGTAAAAGAGTTAGAAATAAAAATGTTTTTAGGAGGAGAAATTAAGAGTGAAAATGAGTAACAGTAAGGTAATGATGACAGGTAGATTATGGGAAGAAGGAGCAGTGAATGTCAGTATTGATGGTCAATGACTGGAAGTGGTCCATTTGGACGGTATTTGTGGGTAAATATAACAGACATTAGTAATATGACAAAAGATGAATCTAAGAAGGTAGCAGACAATCTGTAAAAGATTGGGGAGAGCCACTCTACGCCAAGGTGGCAGCATGTGAAGGGAGTGTTGAGCCAACGCTTCTTTACAGAAGTGAAGTGTGGATGTAGCACACATGTAAAAAGAAAAAGTTAAAGTCAGGGAGATGACTTTTTTCTATAGCATATGTGCCCCTAGAAGAAGTTAAATGGTTGAAAATATGGAGATGTAGAAATGGTGCAAATCTTCCAATAGTTGAAAGGATAGATCGGTGTATTGAGATGGTTTGGTCGGGTGGAAAGAATTGAAGACGGGAAGTTGATGAAAAGAGTTTATCATTCCGAAGTGTTTAAAGAGTGGAGGGTAGGTGGTGTGCAATAGGTAGCTAGAAAGCACAAGGGTATGTGCCAGATAGAGGTAAATAGCTCATTATGTAGGAGGGATTCGACTTGCTGCTGATGAGCCAACTTTCTAATTGTGTGAATTACTATTGTTGGAGAAGGTTTCTGCACATGAAGTTCATCTACGACCTAGCACTGAAAATATGAATATGGCAGTGACAGTTGTGCTGCTTTCCCCTGAACCATCCCCTATTTAGAACAGTGATTTAAAGTTATATATATTATATATATATATATATATATATATATATATATATATATATATATATATATATATATATATTTATGCATATATGCGAGGTGTGTATGTATATATGTATATATATGCATACACGTATATATACATATATATACAAACATAAATACACACACATTTATATCAATATACATTATATATATATATATATATATATACATGTACATGCATACACATACACAAACACATACATAATCTTCACGTGAGCCCGACTGAACAAACAGAGCTATCGAATATATCGAATACCTTTATTATTGACCCCTCAGAACGGAAGCACATAAATCCGGAGAGTCTCCTAAAGATGTCGGCGTTGGTTCTCGTATGTTATATATTAGAGCCAGCAACTGACCACAACTCCCTCTGATAGGGTGGGAGGTCACGGGAAAGGACTGCAATGATGGCTCTCTCTCTCTCTCTCTCTCTCTCTCTCTCTCTCTCTCTCTCTCTCTCTCTCTCTCTCTCTCTCCTTCTTCTTCTTCTTCAGATGAATTATAGAAACAAGATGATAAAAAAACTTTTCAGACTTACGACTGAGTAACTGACGCACGTGCGCTCTCTCTCTCTCTCTCTCTCTCTCTCTCTCTCTCTCTCTCTCTCTCTCTCTCTCCTTCTTCTTCTTCAGATGAATTATAGAAACAAGATGATAAAAAAACTTTTCAGACTTACGGCTGAGTAACTGACGCACGTGCGCTCTCTCTCTCTCTCTCTCTCTCTCTCTCTCTCTCTCTCTCTCTCTCTCTCTCTCTCTCTCTCTCTCTCATTTCTTTTAAGTGAAGAACAAGATGACACAAATATCACGTGGGAATGATATCTAGCTGAGAAACTAGCACGCAAGACGTCTCTCTCTCTCTCTCTCTCTCTCTCTCTCTCTCTCTCTCTCTCTCTCTCTCTTTTAAATGAGTGAGAAAAACAAGATGATACAAAGATCACGTTGAATTACTTCTTAACTGAGAAACTAGCACGCAAGACGTCTCTCTCTCTCTCTCTCTCTCTCTCTCTCTCTCTCTCTCTCTCTCTCTCTCTCTCTCTCTCTCTCTCTACTTCTTCTTCTTCTTCTTCTTCTTCTTCTTCTTCTTCTTAAATGAATGAGAGAAACAAAATGACAACACGAAGATAACGTCAGAATTATCTCTAACTGAAAATCTAACATGAACTCTCTCTCTCTCTCTCTCTCTCTCTCTCTCTCTCTCTCTCTCTCTCTCTCTCTCTCTCTCTCATTTCTTTTTAAATGCATGAGAAAAACAAGATGATAGAAAGATCATGTTAGAATTACTTCTTAACTGAGAAACTAGCACGCAATACGTCTCTCTCTCTCTCTCTCTCTCTCTCTCTCTCTCTCTCTCTCTCTCTCTCTCTCTCTCTCCCCATTACGAGACCGGCGGAAGCAGGACTTGGAAATATGAAGGCCACGCAGGAGTTCACCGAATATCGGGAGTGGAAATGAGTGGGCGGTTCGCGTCGTAAAATGACTCTTAAACAGACATCAACCGCTGTCTGACGGAGAGGGGTCAAGAGTGGCCGAGATGATGGCTTTTCAGAATCATAATTCTTTCTTTTTTTCATTAATAAAAAGGTATTTCAATTCGATGAAATTTTCTCTCTGACTCTTTTGTTGCTAATTTGTAAATTTAATGGTTGCCGTAATTCAGGTTTGTGCCAGTTTTGAGAAGTTTAATTTTAGTTTTCTTAAAAGAAAACTATTGTGCCGGCTTTGTCTGTCCGTCCGTACTTTTTTCTGTCCGCCCTCAGATCTTAAAAACTACGGAGGCTAGAGGTCTGCAAATTGGTATGTTGATCATCCACCCTCCAGTCATCAAACATACCAAATTGCAGCCCTCTAGCATCAGTAGTTTTTATTTTATTTAAGGCTAAAATACACCATAATCGTGCTCCTGGCAACGATATAGGGTAGGTCACCACCGAGCCGTGGTTAAAGTTTCGTAGGCCGCGACTCATACAGCAGTATAACGATACCACGGAAAGATACATCTATTTTCGGTGGCCTTGATTATATGCCGTAGCGGTTGCACAGAAAACTCGATTGCGCCGAAGATACTTCGGTGCATTTTTTACTTATGTTTCATTTTGAAATTATATCTCTGATCAGTAAAAATGGAAGCGTGACTCCTTGATAGAAATTGTTTAGTTTTAAAATAATAATAATAATAATATTATTATTGATATTATTATTTCCAACAGCACTCTTATTGATTCAGTTAGAAAGAAAAAGAGATTATAATAACATTTTCTAAGTTGTATTGCACTTAAGGGTCTTTGCAGCGTCCCTTCGGGCCCTAGCTGCAACCTCTTTCATTCATTTTACTGTACCTCCGTTCATATTCTCTTTCATCCACCTGACTTTCACTTGAACCACTAACAATTATTTCATAGTGCAACTGCGAGGTTTTCCTCCTGTTACACCTTTCTGACCTTCTTACTGTCAATTTCCCCTCTCAGAGCTGAATGACCTGATAGGTCCTAGCGCTTGGCCTTTGGCCTAAATTCTATGTTCTGTTCTTCTTTACGTTGAAGACTGATTGTCTTTGTTTCTGATGGTGTTTGTTTGGTTTGTATATCGCCAATATATAAATCAAAAATCAAAAAATTGTTTAGTTCATAGGATGAGTGCACTCAGGTTCCGTGATTATTGTCTTAGCTACGGAGAATCTGGTGCACACCGATCCTGTGATTATATGATCTTAGTCACAGATATTCGGGTGCATACAAGTTCCGGGGTTATTTTATCACGAGCTTGTTGGCGCGCACTGTGCGTGCTGGAACCCGGGGCTACTGTCTCCCCTACCCTGGCGACCCCCTACCTACGGACAAACAGGTTTGCAGGAGGAGGGTGGATGTCTCCCCTAGCCTCCCGTTCCCCTACCTACCCCGCCTCCACCCGAGACGGACAAGCCGGTTTGCAGAGGTGGGTGCTGTGTCATGTCTCCCCTACTGTCACCCGGGCAAGGACAAACAAGAAAAAGCCACTCGGATTTTTTTTTATCATAGATGGTTACAAAGAGTGCACACAAAATGTCGCTATTATTATATCTTGGTTATAGATAATTACAAACTTATTCTGGTATTATTTTATGTTGACCACATATAAACGCAAAGCCTGAGTTTATTTTTTGTTGGCCATTAATAATCGAGTGGATGCTGAATTGGAAGTAACCGCATCCCGGCCAGAGAAAATCGATTCAACACAAAATCAGTATTATCAAGACATCGCAGTCTTTGGTTATTTTATGTTCGGTGAATATAGACTACTGGAATGCAGATTCCGGGAATGTTTCTTTTCGATTCCTCTTCAGAAACTGTGAATTCTTCCATAAATACATTCAGCCCTTCATCGGCTTCTGATAAGCTAGTCATCATGTCTCTTATTCGTGACCTGTCAAAAATGTTTCGTCTGGGGTTGTGTTACCTCTTCTCCGACATTAGTTCACATACATTTAGCTGGTCCGCTGGTATAGTGGTTAGTGTCGTGGCATGCCGCTCAGATGTCGCGGGTTCGCGTCTCTCCAGGGGCGATGAAAAATCACGGGCGCTGTATCATGATCACTTACTGCTGCAGTGTGGGGTGTGCGGTGGGAGGTTGAAACCAACATTCTTTGGAAGCTTGAATTTCAAGTCAGTGGCCCCTTTGGTGTGCTTGTTCCATATGAATAAGTTTCATCTGCTGAAATAATAATAATAATAATATAATGTTATATTCAAGAGTAAACCGATTCCGGACTTATTTCATAATTACGTAATTGCTTTCTCATTTTGTCACTAGAAATTCATCATGTAAAATCTTCTTCTATTTTGATTTTTCCATTTTTTCATATTAGAATATTTCCGTATGATTTTTATCAAGACCTTCCAGATGCGTTAAATAACAAATCATAACGTGAACGTCTCTGTGTGTTCATCTTTTTGCTTCGTTTTTCAAGAAGGTGTTAAATAAAAATCTTGGAAGTGGTTTGTGTCTCTCTAAGTGTCCGCTTTTTAAAATGTAAGAGATCTGTGATATAACTGTCTCTTTCTATCCATTTTTCCTTATTTTCGTTAAACAGAAAATCCCTTTAATCTGTTCATATGTTTATATTGAGTATTGCTCTTTTTTTTTTGGTTGGTACAAAATTTCTGAAATTGATATTGTAATTATTGCAATTTTTTTCCATTTTTAGTTAGCTGCAAATTTTATTGATATGATTTTCATTTTTCTGTTTTCACTAAACAGAAAATTTCTTTGCAGTCATCTCTTATTTCAAATTTTTTGTTTTTATTAATAGAAAATGTCAGTAAAAGGATTGTTTATTTATTTGGATTGTATCCCCCATTAAAAAACAATGTTAGGATATGATCGCTTAGTTATTTTTTATTTTAGGATATGATCGTTTAGTTATTTTTTATTTTCCATTTCCGTTAGGCACTTTTTGAAGTCATCTTCGATTGATTTCGATTTTTCCCATTTCGACCAGGAAAAAATCACTATATTTATGTCGTTTTTTCCTTTAAGTCATGTAAAAAAAAAATCCAAAATATAATCGTCTTTATTGCCATTCACTTTGTTTCTGTATCATATAGTTGATTTATTACAATTATCATCATTTTGTCATCACAAAATATCTTTTCAATCGGTTTATTTCGAGCGCAGTCCGTTGGTTAGCAGAAAATGCCTCATATTATAGTCTGTCATTTCTGTTCTTTCTCTCTCGAACGAGTTTTGTAGGATTTGATCATCTTTCTTCATAATTCATTTGACGCTTTAGTAATCAGAAAAATCTCTAGGCGCAAAATGTCCGCTTATATTTCATTTCACTTTTTAATACGTTCAGTATCTCTAGGCTAGGAAGTTCCCAAGTAATTTACTTTATCAGAGAATAATGTTTTCATTATTTTTTTTTTTCTAAAGCAGCGTTTTACATCTATTCGAATTATAATTGTGGACTCTACGTGTACTCCTTACATTATATAATATATATATATATATATATATATATATATATATATATATATATATATATATATATATATATATATATGTGTGTGTGTGTGTGTGTGTGTGTGTGTGTGTGTGTGTGCGTGTGTGCGTATGTGTGTGGGAAGGTGGATGGAGGTTCTACGGGTAAGCGCTAGGATCACGTTCGCTATATCTACTCATGTCCCTTGTCTAAATGATTACCACTTCCTGCGGGAATCATATATACAGTATGTATATCGTATATATATATATATATATATATATATATATAATGTATGTATGTATATACATATATGTATATACTATATACATATATTAGTAATCAACGCACAGTCACGTGTGTATGTAACAAATAAATTTCCGACTCATATCGCGATCGAGCCCAGGTTTTTCAATTGAAGGGCAACGACGCTAACAACTGACCCACCCAAGCCATGAAAGAAATCGGAACCTAAGTACCACTGTACCCAAGGCTTTATTTAACCTGGGCAGGCTTACTGCCTAACATACCAGCGAGTTTTACCCAACTTCCCTGCCCAGCAGTGACCCAAGCGATAGCACTTCATTCTAATTGTCCCTTTTGAGTGAACATGATAGAAGTAATGAACACACAATCACGTGTGTAACAGAAATAGATTTCTGACTCACCGGGATCGTCCCAGGTCTTTCAGTTGAAAGGCTTGGGGTCGACCCTGATGTGAGGCAGAAATTTATAGATGCATAAACAAAGCCACTCCAACATCTTCTAAAAACATAACAGACACCTCACACGTCTCGAGCTGTCGGACTACCCGCCCAGTTCTCCTCGTGCTGCTGGGAGAAAGGGAGCTGGGGTTTCGGTAATACATGTACGAACCGGTACCGGGGTCTAAGCGATGTCAGGCAGGGCAGCCGGTCGAGGTTACGGCCTACCCCACCGCCAAATCAAAGTCCTTCAAAGAAGGCACCGTGCTTACCCCATATAAAAATGGGCATAAAAGCACGTTAAAACGAAGAAGATATATGTATATGTAACATATATATGTATATATATATGTATACATATATATATATATATACAGTGTATGAGTATGTTTGTATATATATTATATATATATGTATATTTGTATATATACATATGTATACATACATATTAAGACTAGATTCTGACTAAATCTATCTTTCTCATCTCCTGAACTTCATAAGAAATTCCCCACAATTAATGAGATGTCTTCCAGTCCTTTTTTTTCGCTTTTATTCACTCCCATGAGTTTTAATTTCCTCTGACGAGTTTGCCCCGTGATTTTCTGTAGTATAGTATTTACAAATTTTCCCCTTGAAGATGTTTATCGAGGGGGTATGACGACTTAGAGTAATCCTTAATGTATTTGAAATTTTTGCCCTTGTATTTGTCTTGCATACTCATTACCGCGCGCGCGCGCGTGTGCGTGTGTGTGTATATATGTATATATATATATATATATATATATATATATATATATATATATATATATATATATATATATATGTGTGTGTGTGTGTGTGTGTGTGTGTGTGTGTGTGTGTGTGTGTGTGCATAAATATATGCATTTTATATATATATATATATATATATATATATATATATATATATATATATATATATATATATATATATATATATTATATATATATAATGTATATAAATACACATACATACATATATATATGTGTGTGTGTACATATATTAAGAGGGGATGGTTCCGAGGGCGTTAACCTTCCTGGTTCTCAGCACTTTTTTGTAGGGTGAGTAGGGCAAGTAATTCTCTGCTCAGGTCAACACGGACACGATAGATTTTCCAGGAAACAGACCCAAAGATGTTTCCACCCCCGTGGTATTTTTTAAGCTTGTGAGCCAAGACCACTAACCTCGTATGTGGGTTTCCCTTATTAGAATGATGTCCCTTTTTCATAAACGTATCTTACTCCATTCTCGCCACATGACCAGATCACCTTGTCAGGCGTTCATGTACACCTGGAGACCAGTTATTTCATAGCAGTAGCTGACTCCAGTTTTTCTGTATTTCCCTTTACCTCCCCTTACTTTTCCTGATGGATACCATATTCTTTGGAAGCTTGAATTTCAAGCCAGTGGCCCCTATGGGCTTGTTCCATATGAATAGGTTTTATCTTCTGAATAATAATAATAAAAATAATAATTATAATAATCCCAACATTTGCTTCCTGGTACATTCCTCTATCTTCCAAACCTTTTTGCAGAATTATGCATTGAAGCACCATATGAAACGCTGCATGTCTAGTCAAGAGAACTCTCTTCAAGTTGCGCTCGGCAAATTGTAATGTTATTTGAAATTTAGTTCGTGGATATTATTTGAATATTATTCATAAATGCTTCCGTAAAACAAGGCATTTTTTTTTTATGTGAAAATTACAGGTTCATGTTCAGAATTAGACTAACCACTGGATATCTGTGTTTAGATGTTGAGCACCCACTGGATACATGCGTTTAGACTTTGATCAACAATTGCAATCACTGGATATCCGCGTTTTAGATTTTGAGCACTCACTGGATATGTGCGTTTAGGTTTTAACCAACAACTGGATATACATGTTTAAAATTCGGTTAATTGCTGAATATCTTATGTATAGAATTTGTCCAACTATTGGATGTCTGCGTTTAGATTTTGACCCAAACTTGGATGTCCGCGTGTAGTATTCGACTGATTGCTGTTATCTATGTATGGAAAATATTCAACTACTGGATATCCGCGTTTAGATTTTGATCACAATCGGTATATTTGCTCTTAGATCTTGATTAACAACTGGATATCCGTGTTTAGTATTCGACTAATTGCTGAATATATATTTATTGGATATCTGTGTTTAGATTCTGAGCACCCACTGGATATCTACGTTTAGGTTTTAACTAACAACTGGATATACGTGTTTAGAATTGGACTAATTGCCGAATATCTATGTATAGAATATGTCCAACTATTGGATATCCATGTTTAGATTTTGAGCACAGTCTGGATGTCTGCATTTAGATTTTAACCAACAACTGGATATCCGTGCTGAGAATTCGACTGATTGCTGTTATTTATGTATATAAAATATTCAGCTGTTGGATATCTGTGCTTAGACTTTTAGCACCCACTGGATATCTGCGTTTAGATTTTGAAAAGCAACTGGATATCCGTGTTTAGAATTCGACTGATTGCTAATACCTATGCATAAAATATGTCCAACTTTTGGATATCCATGTTTGGAATGTTACCAGATGGATATCTGAGTTTAGAATTTGACCAGCCAATGAGTATCTGCGTTTAGATTTTGACCAACCGCTGGATACCTGCATTTAGAGTTTGACTAATCACTCCCGATCGATGATTGGGATTTGGCCAGCTGTTGGATATCCATGTTTAGAATTCGACCGATTGCTGGATATCCACGCTTAGAACATGTCCAACCGGTGGATATCCATTTCTGAAATTTCACCGAACGCGGGACATTTGCGTTTGGAATTTAACCAACATTGGATATCCACTTTCCCTGATTAAGAATCAGCGAAATCCTGCTGAATCATACCTTTAATTTTAGATCTTGGTCGATATTCCAATCTTGGAATTTTCAGTCATTTTAATATCTTTAGCTTAAGTCGGGTGCCTTGAATTTAAACTGTCAGGCCAGAATATCACTCAGGCTTAACCGTCAGGATAGAGTCAAGGACAGTCTCATGAATGTTGTAAAATAGGATAATAGTTTAGAAATAAGTACAGTATGGAATGGAATATAGAATTTAGGTCAAAGGCCTAGCGCTGGGACCAATGAGGTCATTCGGCGTTGCGAGAGAAACTGAGAGTAGAAAGGTTTGAAAGGTGTAACAGGAGGAAAACCTCAAAGCAGTTGCACTATGAAACAATTGTTAGGAGAGGCTGGATAGCAAGATGGAAGAAAGAGAATATGAATGGAGGTACAGTAAAATGAAGGAAAGGGGTTGCAGCTAGGGACCGAAGGAATGTTGCAAAGAACCTTAAGTAACGCCTACAGTGCACCGCGTGAGGTTCACTGGCGGCACTACCTCCTTGCGGGAGGTAAGTACAGTACAGAAAATGAAAGATTTACGATACAGGAGAAATGTCCTTGTTACTTTGTTTGTGTAATTTTTTTTAACTTAAATTGAATGGCGAAGACGAGTTAATTTTTTTTTGCCGTTTTTCTAACGGCAGGTTCGTCTAAGGCTATCCAAAATGGCTGACTTCAGTCGATTCTGATTCATTAAAAAAGAATGTAATTTTTTGCGTGCACTAGGTCCATAAACCAAACGTTGGTCTAATGGTTTAGTTGCAATAAGGCGTCCATGTCAGACATGCAAGAGATTCATATTTAAGAGTAAAGTATATCCTCTAATCCCAAAAAACAAAATGGCGGCTGTATTCTGAGTAGAATGGTAATATCAGAAACGCAAGAGATTTGACGCTGTAATTTTTAACCATAAAATTGAAAATAACTTTTTACTGCTGCCTCTTAGACAGAAGTAGATTACTACAAAAATACATGAAAAAGTAATTCCTTGTGATGAATTCATAATATAATGAAAGCTTAGCACTTTGCTCAGGGGAATATGAAAAATTAATTACTCCGTTACGAGGATTAGCGCCTTGGTGTTACAACAACGCAAATGAAGTGTGCTCTGTATTCCTGAGGTGGGGCTCTCCCCCCCCCCTTCCACCTTTGCAAAATATGACTGTTCGAAACTTAATTGTACAATGCCTTTTTTATTTTATTTATTTCTACTTTTTTTGTGAAGCTTGAATTTTCAAGTAATGAAGCAGTCTCGAGATTGCGAAGTGATTTTCCAAACCGCGAAACTTAATACTTTAGATGCTTCGAAACGTGGTCGTAAAAAAAGATTTTTTTTTTATTGATGAAACTCGAAGTTTCAAGCAGTGAAGCAGTTTCCAAAAGACGAAGTTGCTGATAACTAAAATGAGATTTTTTTTATTTGTGAAAGTCGAAGTTTCAAGCAGTGAAGCAGATTCCAAATGACGAAGTCGATGATAACAGATCAGTATCGATCTTTGAAACTTTAAAAAAAATCACAAATTTTAGAGCAAATATATTTGATTATTTTAATATTTCTTCAGTGTGGAAGTATCTAAATGTCTCCACACGGAAGAGGGAGCATGATGCCTTGAACTGTATCTGCTTCTAAATACATTTATTCTCTGATATTTTTTTTTTTTTTTTTTTTCAAAATATGAAGTTACTTTCCAAACAGGGAAGCTTGCTGCTTTTAATGTTTGGCGTGATTCGGTTTAATCTTGAGATTTTACTCATCCGAAATATGAAATTATCAAACGTAATTGAAAATGTTTATATTGGTTTTACCTATTTTTTTTTAACTTGGTTTCCAAAATATGATGTACATTGCATAATGTGGACTTCTGTGATCAAAATCTGACATTTTCCTTTTTAAATATTCCTGTTAATGTGCAAAATATGACATATACCTTCCGTGCAAAGTATTAGAACTAAGTGCTTACATATTAAACTCAATATGCAAACTATTTAAAACAGTGGTTCTTAAGCGTTTTATTACCACGCCCCCTCTAAGAGTTGGTCCTTCCCTCCACGGCCCCCTTGCATCTATGAGTAAAATTCCCTCCCAGATTTAAAGGAAAATAATAAAAAGAGAAAGTGAAGGGGTGTTTTTATTCTCTTGGGAACAAATTAGTGAGACACTTGACACTGCTTCTTAGCGACTCTTGTTAAGAGAGTAACGCATATAATCAGAGAATTTAAATTTTTCCCTAGGGCTCGCGGCCCCCAGGTTAAGAACCATTGATTTAAACATTCAAACCTGAAGTCTAGTTGAGTGTTGTGCCTCGGATGATGTCGGTAAATAAAGAATAAAGTTTCCGATAGAATTTACAGACATAAAGATTCCGTCGAAAATAGGGAATGAGTTTTGCTAAAATTCCACAGAAATAACGTTCCCGTTTTAAAGAATGTTTTAATGTTGACATATTTTCGCGGAAATAGTGCCTTGACGTTACGAAATTTTCACGAAAATAGCGCCTTAATGTTACGGAATTTTCACGGACATAGCCTAATGAAACCAAATTCTCATGGAAGTAGAGCCTTAATTTTACGGGATTTTCACGGAAATAGCGCCTTAATGTTACAAGATTTTCACGAAAATAACGCCTCATTGTTACGAAATGTTCACCTAAATAGCCCTTTAATGTTACGAGGTTTTCGCGGAAAACTTAGTGCTACGAAATGTTCACAGAGATAGCGCATTATTGCTACCAAGTTTTCACGAAAATGGCCCCTTAATGTTAAGAAATTTACACGGAAATTGCGCCTTAATATTACGAAATTTTCAGGGAAATAGCGCCTTAATGTTACGAATTTTTCAGGGAAATAGCGCCTTAACATTATGAAATTTTCAGGGAAATAGCGCCTTAATATTACGAATGTTTCAGGGAAATAGCGCCTTAATATCACGAAATTTTGAGGGAAACAGCGTCTCAATATTACGAAATTTTCAGGGAAATAGTTCCTTAATATTACGAAATTTCCAGGGAAATAGCGCCTTAATGTTATGAAATTTCCCGGAAAATAGCTCCTTAATATTACGAAATTTTCAGGGAAATAGCGCCTTAATATTACGAAATTTTCAAGGAAAGAGCGCCTTAATGTTACGAAATTTTCACGGAAATAGCGCCTTAACATTACGAAATTTTCAGGGAAATAGCGCCTTAATGTTACGAAATTTTCAGGGAAATAGCTCCTTAACATTACGAAATTTTCAGGGAAATAATGCCTTCATATTAGGAAATTTTCACGGAAATAGCTCCTTAATGTTACGAAATTTTCAGGGAAATAGCTCCTTAATATTACGAAATTTTCACGGAAATAGCGCCTTAATATTACGAAATTTCCTGGGAAATAGCTCCTTAACATTACGAAATTTTCATGGAAATAGCGCCTTAATATTACGAAATTTTCAGGGAAATAGCGCCTTAATATTACGAAATTTTCACGAAAATAGCGCTTTAATGTTGCGAAATTTTCACGGAAGTATTGCCTTAATTATACGAAATTTTCGCCTAAATAGCGCCTTAATGTTACGAAATTTTCACCCAAATAGCGCCTTAATGTTACGAAATTTTCACGGAAATAGCGCCTTAATGTTACGAAATTTTCACGGAAAAAGCGCATAAATGTTACGAAAATTTCATGTAAATAGCGCCTTAATGTTACGAAAATTTCAGGGAACTAGCTCCTGAATGTTACAAAATTTTCACGGAAATAGCTCCTTTATGTTAAGAAATTTTAATGTTGCAAAATTTTCACGAAAAAAATGCCGTAATGTTACGAACTTTTCGCGGAAATAGCGCCTTAATGTTACAAAATTTTCACGAAAATAGCTCATAATGTTGCAAACTTTTCACGAAAAAATCACCTTAATGTTACGAAATTTTCACGAAAATAGCGCCTTAATGTAACGGAATTTTCACGAAAATGGCGCCTTAATGTTACGGCATTTTCACGGAAATAGCCCCTTAATAGTACGAAAATTTCACGGAAATAGCGCTCTAATAGAACGAAAATTTCACGGAAGTAGCGCCTTAATTTTAAGTAGTTTTCACTGAAATAGCGCCTAAATGCTACAAAATTTTAACTGAAATAGCCCCTTGACGTTACAAAATTTTCACGGAGATAGCGCCATAATATCAAGAAAATTTCATGTAAGTAGCGCCGTAATGTTATGAAATTTTCACTGAAATAGCGCCTTAATTATACGAAATTTTCAAGGAAATAGCGCCTTAATGTTACGAAATTTTCACGGAAATAGCTCGCGAAATTCTCACGGAAATAGCGCCTTAATGTTACGAAATTTCCACGGAAATAGCACCTTGATGTTATGGAGTTTCACGTCAGTAGTGCCTTAATGTTAGGAAATTTTCACTGAAATTGCGCCTTATTATTACGAAATTTTCACGGAGAAAGCGTCTTATTGCTACCAAATTTACCCGGAAATAGCGCCTTAATGTTACGAAAATTTCACGTAAATAGCGCCTTAATGTTATGAAAATTTCACGGAAATAGCTCATTGATGTGACAACATTTTGACGGAAATAGCGCCTTAATGTGACGACATTTCAACGGAAGTAGCGCCTTAATGTGACAACATTTCAACAGAAATAGCGCCTTAATGTGACAACATTTCAACGGAAATAGTCCCTTAATGTGACAACATTTTAATCGAAATAGCGCCTTAATGTGACATTGCAACGGAAGTAGATCCTTCATGTGACAACATTTCAACGGAAATAGCGCCTTAATGTGAACAATTTCAACGGAAATCGCGCCTTAACGGGACATTTCAACGGAAATAGCGCCATAATGTGAGAACATTTCAACGGAAATAGCTCATTGATGTGACAACATTCCACGGAAATAGTGCCTTAATGTTACCGAATTTCAACGGAAATAGCGCCTTAATGTAACAACATTTCAACGGAAATAGCGCTTTAATGTTACCGAATTTCAACGGAAATAGCGCCTTAATGTAACAACATTTCAACGGAAATAGCGCTTTAATGTGACATTTCAACGGAAATAGCGCCTTAATGTGACAAAATTTCAACGGAAATAGCGCCTTAATGTGGCAACATTTCAACGGAAATAGCGCCTTAATGTGGCAACATTTCAACGGAAATAGCGCTTTAATGTGACAACATTTCAACGGAAATAGCGCCTTAAATTGACAAAATTTCAACGGAAATAGCGCCTTAATGTGACAACATTTCAACGGAAATAGCGCCTTAATGTGACAACATTTCAATCGAAATAGCACCTGAATGTGACAACATTTCAACGGAAATAGCACCTTAATGTGACAACATTTCAACGGAAATAGCGCCTTAATTTGACAACATTTTAATGGAAATAGCGCCTTAATGTGACAACATTTCAGTGGAAATAGCTCCTTAATGTTACCGAATTTTCACGGAAATAGCGACTCGTTTTTACGATATTTTCACAGAAACAGCGCCTTAATGTTACGAAATAATCACGGAAATAGCGTTTTAATTTTATGACATTTTCACTGAAACAATGTTACCGTTCTAACGGAAGCTGTACTTTTCGAAATTTTTACAGAAATAGCTTGCTGTTTTAACGAGAACGTTAATTTTAGAAAATAGATAAGTTTTTAAATAAATAATGTTAGGCTACTGCTTTAAGGATAGGTGTAATTTTTAAGAAATTTCATATACATGCATATATATATATATATATATATATATATATATATATATATATATATATATATATATATATATATATAATAAACTTTCTTTTAAAAGTCTCATACCTGATGAAAACTTCACAGAAGTGATATGGCTGTTTTCTTTAGTTTTATTTTGGTAATAACCGGTAATTTTCCTTTTAGCTTCTCCTGGCATCTTAGCAAAAAGAAATATCACCCCAAAATTATAAAAATCAAATTTTGTCTGGTTCATAAAATATATCTTAATATCTAACGGTGCTGAAAAGATGGATGGCACGTCATCTTCATAAAATCAAAAGGAATCATTTGTTGTTTTTAACCTATCTAATTTTTTTATTGTTTCATTCTGAGTGAATAAAACATCATCTTAATAAAATCAAAAGGAATCATTTATTGTTTTTAACCTATCTAATTTTTTTTATTGTTTCATTCTGAGTGAATAAAACATCATCTTAATAAAATCAGCAGGAATTATTTTTTTAACCTATCATATTTTTGTTTTATTCCGTAGGAATAAGCCTTTAGCATCTTAATTAAATCAAAAGGAATTATGTTTTTAATAAGTCATATTTTTTTTTATTCCGTAGGAATAAGCCTTTAACATCTTAATGAAATGAAAAGGAATTAATTTTTTAACCTATCATACTTTTGTTTTGTTCCGTAGGGATAAAACATCAACATCTTAATAAAATTAAAAGGAAGAATTTTTTTTAACCTATCATATCTTTGCTTTATTCCGTAGGAACAAGCCTTTAACATCTTAATAAAATCAAAAGGAATTATTCTTTTAATATATCCAATCGTTATTCTTTTATTCTGAGGGAATAAATCATTACTTCACATTCATATGAACTCATAGGAATATTTCTCATGACTGACGACTGAACAGAAGTAGTCTTAAACCGGTCCTTTTCAGAATACAACGGCGAGAGCTGTGGGTGGCGGTCCGTTGAGGGGGAGGGCGGAGGACCTGGAGGAGGAGGGGGAGGAGGAGGTGGTGGTGGTGGCGGTGGAGGTGGAGGTGGAGGAGGAGGAGGCGTCCCCTCCCCGAGTAACCACCACCAGCAGGGGGAGACGGGGGTCACTCAGCAGAGCGTCCAGGGCGGATCGAGTTCGACCAGCAGCAACAGCAATGGAAGCGGCACGCCCTACCGACGGGGCTCCCTGCAGCTGTGGCAGTTCCTCGTGGCTCTGCTCCACGACCCCGCCAACGCCTCCTGCATCGCCTGGACGGGCAGGGGCATGGAGTTCAAGCTCATTGAACCCGAGGAAGTAAGCGGATGTGTTTGTCTTTGAGTCTCCCTTGTTTTTTTTTTTTTTTTTTTTTTTTTTTTTTTTTAATCAGTCAAGTGATGATTTTTCTTGATTTCTTTTATAGTGTTTCTTTAATGATTTAACACTGTGCTCTTTTATGTTCAGTTGCTTTGAAAGACGAAACCAAAGACACAGTACTTGAAAATATAATAATAATAATAATAATAATAATAATAATAATAATAATAATAATAATAATAATGGTGAAGTGATCCACAATGATGTAGGTGTAAATATATTTTAAATATATCTTTACAACTACACCGTTGTGGATTTCTTCACCATTCTAGTGACTCATGCTACTATGACATTTTAATGAATAATAATAATAATAATAATAATAATAATAATAATAATAATAATAATAATAATAATAATAATACGATAGGGAATACCAGACATGACAAAGGTGGTAAAAAATACTGTTGCAAGACGAAGCAACAAATAGTAACAGATACACTTATAGTAATACGAATCATTCATTATATAAAAACTGATAGTAATGGATTTGCCACATGTTAAAGGAAACTATAACCAAATATATAAAAAGATAAATCATAGAATTATAGGCAATTCAACTAGAAGAGAAGTTAAGAATAAAGACAGGAAGAGGCTAGAGAGGTAAGAATGAGAGGCAGACTAAGCGTATACAAAGATAAAATATATTGTTAAGAGATCATTCTACTAGCAATAGCTACTAGTAGAAGAGAAGTTTAAAGAAAAATGCTCTAAAAGAATGCAACTGGTTTCCATCAGCCACCAAGTACGTGTTACCCCCTGAGCAGATAATCCCTGTAATGCCCCGGAGTGTCCCTGGGGGCACTTCCTGGCTGGGTGACCCTTCCTGTTCCTCCCTTGACACATTAAATAATGATATCCCATCTAAACGGTCCTATTATCGATAGGTCTGTTAATCAGATCTCATCTTAATCCTCCAAAGTCGAGCTGAGCTTTTCTCCCTGGCCTCACCCTCTACCTCCCCTCCTCCCTCTCTGGCCTCCCCTCGAACCTCCCTCCCTGGCTTCCCCTTTCCCCGTCCTAACAACCTCCCCTCTCCTCTCTTTTCTCCCTGGGCTCCCCTCTTACCTCCCTCCTCCCTCCCTCCCTCCTGGCCTCCCCCTTTCCTCCCTGGCCTCCCCTCTTCCCTCCCTGGCTTCCCCTTTCCCCTTCCTAACCTCCCCTCTCCTCTCTTTCCTCCCTGGCCTCTCCTTTAACCTCCCTGGCCTCCCCCACGTTTCTCCCTTTTCCCCTCCTCCCTCCCTGGCCTCTCTCTTTCCTCCCTGACCTCCCCCTCTCACCTCCCTGGCCTCCTCTTTCCCTCCCTCTCTTCACTCGTTCCTCCCTGCCCTTCCCTCCTTTCTCCCCTCCTCCCTCCCTCCCTTACCTCTCCTTCCCCTCCATAGCCTACCCCCTCTCACCTTCCCCCTCCCCTCCCTGGCCTCCCCTCGGACCGTCGTCATCATGATCCACAGTTAATCCTCAACCTGCAAATCGTCCCCGTTTCTAATACATGCATAGGGAGAGGAGGGGAACTAAGTGGAAGGGGGAGGGGGGAGTAGGAAGAGCCAGGGGAGAGGGGAAACAAGAAGTGAGGGGAGAGGGGATTAGACTATACTCTCGGTGTCATCCTGTGAGTCTCCCATTTAAATGCATCGTTTC
Organism: Macrobrachium rosenbergii; assembly: GCF_040412425.1. Taxonomy (NCBI): domain Eukaryota; kingdom Metazoa; phylum Arthropoda; class Malacostraca; order Decapoda; family Palaemonidae; genus Macrobrachium; species Macrobrachium rosenbergii. The sequence goes on from NC_089741.1 coordinate 24,882,102, forward strand.
CCCATTTAAATACCGCTTGGCCGTACTTTTAAATGTCTCCCTCTCTAAAGCTTCCCTCCACTCCCCTCCCCTTCCCCTCCCATTCCCCTCCCCTCCCTTCCTCCACTTTTAAATGCAGTCCTTCTCCCCTCTACTTAACTCTGCTTCACCAGGTGGCTTCGATTCTTTTCCACTTTTTCCGAATTTTTCTTTAGTTTTACCTACCTAGAGTCTAAATAATTGGTACATTACGTGTGAACTGCAGGAAAAGAGGTTAGAAAATTCTCTCTCTCTCTCTCTCTCTCTCTCTCTCTCTCTCTCTCTCTCTCTCTCTCTCTCTCTCTCTCACACACACACACACACAAAGAATTTGCCTGAAAGATCCATATCACAACTTTCCACTTTAACGAAGTCTATAACGTGATTCTTTTTCATAATTCCTTTCCAGGTACACCGTAGGGGGGAAGTGCCGTCATTGCACCTCATGCGGTGCACTGTAGGCATACTTAAGGTTCTTTGTAGCGTGCCTTCGGCCCCTAGCCGCAACCCCTTTCGTTCCTTTTACTGTACCTCCTTTCATATTCTTTTTCTTCCATTTACTTTCCACCCTCTCCTAACAATTGATTCATAGTGCAACTGCGATGGTTTCCTCCCGTTACACCTTTCAAACCTTTTACTGTCAATTTCCGTTTCGACGCTGAATGACCTCATTGGTCCCAGTGCTGGGCCTTTTGCCTAAATTCTGTATTCAGTTCGGTTCAGTTCAGTCCTTCCCAGGTGCTTTTTTTGTGCAGTCCCTTTGAGAGCATTTCACTCATTCCTTTTGAATCACTATTGTTTATGTGTTTATGGACAAGTGGAGCGTGTTGTGTTCTATTAATAGTAATGTAAACAAGACTGGATAAATGCCTTTATTGACATACGACAAGAAGTGAAGCATACTGTGTTTTATGAACAGTAAATTAAAAAAAAGACTGAACACATACCATTATTGATGTATGACAATGATTGACATTATTTTCAAGATTAAAAATAAAAGTATATGAATGAATTAGTAAAATATATAGATAAGCATGGGCAGTCAAGCTTGAGTGTACATTTAAGTAGGAGAACCAACTAAATCCAACGATTGTGGAAAATCATGGTATGTATCCTAAGGCTCAGGCCAAGGTCTGAGAACATTGGTTGTATGGTCGTAAGCCTCCGCAAGGTACCCAGCAGCCTTCAGTGGAGACAGATATTGCTGTTAGTTAAGCAAAACTTTAACTGTTTTAGCTTATGCATATAGATATTTGAATATAGATAATTGCTTCCGTAGGGGGGATAGTGCCGCCAGTGCACCTCTTACGGTGCACTGTAGGTATTACTAAAGGCTCTTTGCAGCATCCCTTCGGCCCCTAGCTGCAACCCCTATCATTCCTTTTACTGTACCTCCGTTCATATTCGGTTTCCTCCACCTGATTTTCCACCCTCTCCTAACAGTTGATTCATAGTGCAACTGCGTGGTTTTCCTCCTGTTACGCCTTCCAAAACTTTATACGGTCAGTTTCCGTTTCAGCGCTGAATGACATCATAGGTCCCAGCGCTTGGCCTTTGGCCGAAATCCTATATGCTATCTATCTATCAGTAGACAATTGCTCGGGTGTTTCATTCCAGAAACGATAGTATTTCATGAACTTAACAGCTAACACTGATTTTTTTCGTAAGGCACAAATGCTGAAATTACTTCTTTCTTGCAGGCGGCCCAGATTTTTTTTTTCCTAAGGAAGAACAACCGCTGAAATGACCTCTTTCTTGCAGGTGGCCCGTCGTTGGGGAATACAGAAGAACCGTCCGGCGATGAACTACGACAAACTCAGCCGCTCTCTAAGGTACTATTACGAAAAAGGGATCATGCAGAAAGTTGCAGGTAATTGACGAAGATATCAAATGCAGTTAGGTGGTCGAAAGAGTAGATTACAGTCAGGCCATTCAGAATAAGTTAGGTGTTTCAGAAAGACAGTTGAAATGAGGTAATTGACAAGAAAATTAATTATATTCAGATAATTTATCGGTAAACTCCACATTGGATGTTCAGGATTTTAATTACATGTAGGTCATTCAGTGAAAAATTCAAGTTAGGTAATTGACAAGAAAACTAATTACATTTAGGTAATTCATAAAAAAATAACATTGAATGTCCATGGTACTGCAGCCTTACTTTTTGGAGATCAAGTTCAGATTACCATTTTTTTTTATAAAAAAAAATATGTATGCAGATATATTTTTCTACGTCTCTGATAACAAAACTTTATGTTGGCTCCATTCGTCCTTACTGAGCATTCAAAGCTAATTATTTGATTTGATCAGCTGTAATTATCGGTAAATGCTGCATGTAAAGATAGACCATAACTCTCTTTCAGTCACATTTGTGTCATTTTAAAAACCAGACAATGCTAAGTTACTCAATAAGGGAGTTATCCCGTAGGAGGTTAGTGCCATCAGTGCACCTCATGCAGTGCACTGTAGGCATTGCTTGAGGTTCTTTGCAGCGTGCCTTCGGCCCCTAGCTGCAACCCATTTCGTTCCTTTTACTCTACCTCCTTTCATATTCTCATTCTTGCATCTTACTCCCAACCTGGTCCTAACAATTGATTCATGGTGCAACTGCGAGGTTCTGCTCCTGTTACGCCTTTCATATCTTTTACTGTTGATTTACGTTTCAGCGCTGAATGACCTCATAGGTCCCCCTTTAGCCTAAATTCTACAGTATATTCAACTCAGTTCAATAAAGGAGTTAAAGTTATGTGATTTACTGAAGTAGATGCATTTAGTTACTCAACAAAAAGTTAATAATTATAATTGGTTTATGCACGAAAGTTGTCAGTTTACATAAAGCAAATTATAACAATGTCACTTTCAGTAAGGTAATTGATATCAGATACAGGTAGGTACTGTACTTAACTAAAAACAAGTAAAAAATGCACCGAAGTTTCTTTGGCGCAATCAAGTTTTCTGTACAGCTTATAATCAAGGCCACCGAAAATAGATCTCTCTTTCGGTAGTCTAGGTATAATGCTGTATGAGCCGCGGCCCATAAAACTCTCAGCCGGCCATAGTGGTCTGTGTTGTTGCGTTGCCAGAAGCACGATTATGGCTAAGTTTAACCTTAAATAAAATTAAAACTACTGAGGCTAGAGGGCTGCAATTTGGTATGTTTGATGATTGGAGGGTGGATGGTCATCATAACAAAATGCAGCCCTCCAGCCTCAGCAGTTTTTAAGATCTGAGGGCGGACAGAAAAAAGTGCGGACGGACAGACAAAGCCGGCACAATAGTTTTCTTTTACAGAAAACTAAAAACATCAGTAACACCAGGTAACTGACTAAAGACATCAATCATAGTTTGGTAATTGCCAGAGACAGCGGTTACTGTTATGTGATGTTCCAAAACACCAGTAATCACTAGCTATCTGACAAAGACTTCAATTGCATGTTGGTCATTTTAAGAAACATCAGACATAATTAGGTAATTCACAAAAATCGTAATGATTACAAAGTAATTAAAATAAAGATTCTGTAAATGTAGGTGATTACAGGCAACATCAGTCATATTATAAGTATTTGACATCAGCTACAATTAGGGAATTGAGTAAAAACATCGGGTTCGGTTAGGTAATTGACCAAAAACATAGTTTTAAAGTTAAGTAATTTACTAAAAGATATTAAATATTGCTATGAATTGGACAAAAACGTCAATTACTATTAAGTAATTGACAAAACCTTCAATTACAACTACGACATTGACCAAAACAGCAGTTAGTGTAATGTAAATAAAAAAAAATTGGTTAACCAAGCTAGCTAACTGGACTTTTAATTACAGTTAAGTCACTGGAAAAAAAAAATCATCTCTCATAGTTAGACAATTGACAAAAAAAACAACAGTTAGTTAAATTTACAAAATTTTCAGGTACAGTTAAGTAACTGAAAAAAACATGTGGCATCAGAGTTAGATAAATGACAGAAAACGTTGATTACCGTTCGAAATTTTTCTAAAGCTTTCAGCTACAGTTCGGTAAATGACGCAGAGATCATAATTAGATAACGGCAAATGACACAGATCATAATTAGGTAACGGTAAATGACACACACATCGCAATTAGATGACGGTAAATGACACACAGATCATAATTAGATAACGGCAAATAACGCAGAGATCACAATTAGATAACAGTAAATGACACACAGATCATAATTAGATGACAGCAAATGACACACAGATCTTACTTAGGTAACGGTAAATGACACACAGATTGATGCAGAGATCATATTTAGATAATGGTAAATTACACAGATCATAATTAGATAACGGTAAATGATGCAGAGATCGTAATTAGATAATGGTAAATGACACAGAGATCCTAATTAGATAA
>NC_089741.1:24893991-24906491 GCF_040412425.1 Macrobrachium rosenbergii
TTTGAATCTATAATAATAATAATGAATAATTATGGTAATAGTAATATTCGTAAAAAAATGAAGAGGAGGAAATTCAAGTCAAGTTCTGCCGAATATAATAATAATAATAATAATAATGATAATAATAATAATAATGTCATTATAGTAATAATAACGAGAAAAAATCAGTATGGAAAATTCAAGTTCTGCACAGTGATATACCACATTTTATTCTGAAGTAGTAGTAGTAATAATAATAATAATAATATACTGGGCTCGTTAAAAAACAAAACCAATAGAGCAAAAATATTCAGAATAAGTTGGCCTCTGTACTGAAGGTTTTATTCATTTAGTCTCTTGGTTATTGTGAACTCACGTCAATACGGCTTTACCATTTCAAGTTATTTCTTCATTGCACTGAAAAAGAATTAAAATTTGGAGAGAGTTTTTCTAGTGTAAATATTTTTTCTTCTAAGATGTTGTAATCGATATACAGAATATTTACAATTGGTTTTGGATAATAAGCCTTGGGGGAAAATGTTTCAAAAAACGTTCAGTTGTGAAAATGTAATAATAGGACTGATTGACGTATATACTGTACATTAATCGTGGTGCTGATTTAAGTATTTTTATTTTGAATGATTCCTCTTCAGATGCGTTGCCTCCGTCGGGGGTTAGTGCCGTCAGTGCACCTCATGCGGTACACTGTAGGCATTACTTGAGTTTCTTTGTAGCGTGCCTTCGGCCCCTAGCTGCAACCCCTTTCATTCCTTTTACTGTGCCTCCTTTCATATTAACTTTCTTCCACCTTACTTTCCACCCCCTCTTAACAATTGATTTTTAGTGCAACTGCTTTGAGGTTTTCCTACTGTTACACCTTTCAAACCTTTTACTGTCAATTTCCGTTTCAGCTCTGAATGACCTCATAGGTCCCAAGGCTTGGCCTTTGGCCTAAATTCTATAGTCAATTCATTTCAACTTAGATGCGTTTTAAAACGACACGATGAAAGTTGGATGATTTAGTCATTAGAAGAAGAGACAAAAGGAAGCCACAATAACTACCAGTTTTCATAAAGTTTGTTTCAGTTTAATACAGGAAGAGGTGTCCTGAAGTTCCCTGTGAATATGTTGCCAGTTTTAAAATTACAGTGATGACTCAGTCGTCATAGACATCAATATGTCGCAGATGTATCATTGTCACTTTCACTGTCATCAGTAACCAGCACGATCATCATTCACGTGTTGACATGACCTTTGCCACTGACGGGCTAAAATCTCATTCTTCAGCAGACATTCAAAGAACTAATCTTAAGAGGCCATCGGCTTTAAAAAGCTCCCGCTGTTTTATGTATATATATTAACTTTATCACTTACACACTTATCTGTACATTGATACTGTTGCTAACAGGACCTCATTGAAACTGGATGGTTTCTAGCGGAGATATTTATTCAGTAAAAGTTACAAGATTTCCAGGACTAACAGTCCTCATTGTCAAAATATGTTAGTAAATAGTAAATATATATATATATATATATATATATATATATATATATATATGTGTGTATATATACATGCAATGTATATAGTGTATTATACACACACGCATATATTTATATATAATATATATATATATATATATATATATATATAATGTGTGTATATATACATGCAATGTATATAGTGTATTATACACACACGCATATATTTTATATATATATATATATATATATATATATATATATATATATATATATATATATATATATATATATATATATCTTGTTACCCTTTCCAGCCGCGTGGTCCAGTGGGGGCGCAGGGGCTGCTGCCGCGGCCCAGCATCTCCTAGCTCCACACATGGCGTGGTCGTCGGCTCCTCCGACGCAGTACGACCTGGCCTCCTATTCCCAGTTTGCCAAGTTCGGATATGACTACCTTCCTGACCACGTCACGTCCTCCTTAGCTGTTCAGAAAGATGAACTGAAAAACATGAATGCGAATATAGGTCAGTGCTTATGAAAAGGTTTCATCTGCTGAATAATAATGAATTATACTTGTGTTTGAAGGTGTGTGTGTGTGTGTGTGTGTGTATGTTTTTGTGCTGATATTGATGCTTATGGTTGATTCGTATAGGTACAGGAAAGCAAATATAGTAGATAGTCATAAGATAAGATAAGAGGTGAGGCACAAAATATGTGAAGCAAGGAAGGTATCAAGTTGTTTGCAAGCAACCGAGAACAAATTTAGATTATCTGTGGAAGTCAAGATGGGAGTGCTTGAAGAGTTGAACTAGCCCTCCTGTATAGAAGTGAAGAGTGGATGCTGAATGCAAATAAATAATAAATAATAATAATGAATCCATTCATCCATCATTATCACCACGCTCCGGCCATCCCCACCTTACCGCGTGTTCCTCCTCCTCTTATGCAGGCATGAACCGAGGTGTCGACGGCAGCTACTGTGATTACTCCACGTCTCACATTGACAAGAACCGGCAGAGCGAAGCCTTCCTGGTGCAGGCGTCGCGGCCGGTGGTCCACCCGAATCCCGTGGGGGCCGCGGAACCCTCGGGGGTGGGCCTCGCGGCGACGGGGGGAGACGTGACCCAGGACCCAGTGACCCAGCTCCAAGCCTGTGCTAGGTCGCACCACTTGCATGCTTGCGTTAGATAAGGACGAGAGGCTCCGGGGCTAATTGATTGGTTAGATAAGGATTCAAAACAAAAAATTAAGTAACCTGGCTTCTTAGCTGATCTGTACGATACGAGTTTTTCCATGACTGCCCTTCCGTTCGATCACTACTACCGTAGGTGTTCTTCTTAAGTAGAGTCGTCATTTATTCATATATTTATTTGAAGTCCTTGGAGTATTTTTTTTATTATATACATATTTTCTTTCAGTGCTTCCCGTAAGTACTCTTCTGTTAGTCAAAATTATCATTTACTTCATATTTATTTAGATATGTTAGTATTTCTAGTCATTGGTTTAATTCTTTATATATATTTTTTTGGTCCTATCTTCCACATTTTGGTTAATGCAAGTGTTCTCTTTTCGGCACCGGACCTTCATCCCCATCCTGGGGAATGGAACAAAATTATCATAACCACTCACTTTTTATGGGTTAGTCTTAGGGACAAGAGCCCGTGCTAGCACGAGGTAAGCTGATTAATATAATAAAAAAAAAACTCCGTTGTATCCATCAGTGCGATATTTTGAAAACCCCTGGAAATGCTTCTAGTTTTGAGACCCAAAGCATGGATCAGATCACGTCATATGTTTATTTGTGACTTACTGTTATTAATTTGTTAATATTTGGGGTTAAACGGTTCAAACATTCCAAATTATTCTCGAATGCAATCCAACTTACCAAGCCATAACTTCAAAGCTAACTGTAGATTTTATGATTTTTGTCAATAATTATCACGTCAGAGTTTTTTTACACTCCCTAATTTTAAAACCATAAGTACCGTTCTTTAATATTAAATTCACTTGACTCTGGGAATAGCTTTCATACAAAGAGAATCCTATTTGAATAAGTGCCTTTGAGTCTGATACGAAGATGGCTGTGAATTATCCTTTTGGCCGTCTCTCTCTATCAAGCTCAAAAGGCACGGGTTCGAACCCTGGCAAAGGAGTTGCAGTTATCATATATGATATCCTCTTGGGGTAAGTTATTCTCATGGAAAAATTAATTCGGTACTAAAGGGTAGTATCTGTTTCTTGACATCGAAGTGAATTTTACATTTGGAATAACTTACACTCGAAGGGAATTATATATGATAAGTGCATCTGCCCTGGCAGGGACTCGAACCTGTGACTTTTGAGTTTGATGAAGTAAGAAATATAAGATGCAGGAAAGGAAAGCAAAATTATAACAGAATGTTATTACAACAGACATTGTTATAGTGAAAGGAGATGAAGAATAGGTTAGAACCTGAGGTTGGGATATTTTACGAATAAAAGGTATTCCTAGATTACGAGCAAAAACATTATTATGGAACTCAATATTACAAATACTGCATGATTATTGCATTCGCAATAATATAAGATACGTAAAAAAAAAAAAAAAAACTACAAGAAAATGTCTCATGAACATAAAAGTTTTTCTCCCTAAGAGCCAAGAGCCTCATTTCCTGAAGAAATGAGGTCCCTGTTTACGAAGGAAAACGACTCCATAAAAATCAACGTTCTGGCCTGTGACGTCACAGATAAAGCCTCTGGTAATTGGCTAATCACAAAACTAGGAACAAGTCGAATGGAGTTGTGACTTGGGCAATCAGTTCAGATTGCGCTTTCTTCGTTACTGAGGTGACATGGAAGTTTTCCCGTCTCTCTTCGAGTTACCTTTTTATTGTTTTTCCTCTGTTTACTTTCATGTTTTTCGTTTCACAGTTGTTTGTCCATTCTGTGTTTGAAGTTTGTTATATATGTAACAAGCTATATACATATACATTATATATATATATATATATATATATATATATATATATATATATGTGTGTGTGTGTGTGTGTGTGTGTGTGTGTGTGTGTGTAATTTATATATCTATATCCTGTACATAATATATACATATATATTTTATATGTGTATATATATACACACAGAAGCGACATACAAATCTCAAACGAAAAATATTATAGTAAACAGAGGAAAAACAATTAAAAGCTAACATGAAGAGAAACAGGAAAACTTACATGTAAATATATATATATAGATATATATATATATATATATATATATATATATATATATATATATATATATATATATATATATATATATAAACAGTATATTATATATATATATTATATATATATATATATATATATATATATATATATATATATATATATATATATGTATATGTATAAATACATTATTTACACACATATATATACAGTATATACATATATATACAGTATATATGTATATATTATGCATAGTGTATATAGATATATAAATTATATGCACTATATATACTGTATATTATATATATTTTATATGTGGGTGGGTGTGTGTGTGTGTGTGTGTGTGTGTGTGTGTGTGTGTGTGTGCGTGCAAATATGATAGATAGATAGATAGTTAAAGATTCCATGAGTGGTAAAAGAACAGTTTAATAACGACCTCCAAATGTGTACACTCACCAGTGAGAGCAGTAAAAAAAAAAAAAAAAAAAAAAAAACACGTCAAACGATATGAATGTGAAAGAAAGGCTGCAAGTTGACGACAATAATTCACGAAAACTAAAATAAAAACAATTCAAAATACATTAAAATGTGATCACTTACTGGTGACAGCTGACGTATTAATTCGTAAAATGACGAACGCAAATCACTACATTTCACAGCAGAATTCTCAAGGGAAGATGTCTCCGAAGACCGCGTATCAAGGCATGCCTTCTGACATCTTGTAAGTGTCATCCCGCTAAAATAATTCGGTAGTCTGGATGGTGTGGCGCTCGCCAAAAGTTAAGTATACCTTAGTTTAACCAGACCACTGAGCTGATTAACAGCTCTCCTAGGGCTGGCCCGAAGGATTAGATTTATGTTACGTGGCTAAGAACCAATTGGTTACCTAGCAACGGGACCTACAGCTTATTGTGGGAATCCGAACCACATTATAGCGAGAAATGAATTTCTATCACCAGAAATAAATTCCTCTAATTCTTTATTTTTAGTCATTTTTAGGCCTTGATAACTAGAAAATTTAATTTATTGAAAATTTCGCCTCCTACGAATTGGTTTGCAAAGCCAACTAGAGATTTATTTGTATATCTCTTCTATATCACTAAATTTCTCCCATAGGGGGATAGTGCCATCAATGCACCTCACGTGATGCACTGTAGGCATTACTTCGGGTCTATGCAGCGCCCCTTCGGCCCCTAGCTGCAACCTCTTTCATTCCTTTTATAGTGTACCTCCGTTCATAATCTCTTTCTTCCATCTGACTTTCCACCCTCTCTAACGATTATTTCATAGTGCAACTGCGAGGTTTTCCTCCTGTATACACCTTTCAACCCTTCTTACTGTCAATTTCCCTTTCAGCGCTGAATGACCTCATAGGTCCCAGTGCCTGGTCTATGACCTGAATTCTATATTCTATTCTGTTCTGTTCAATAAATTTCGCTGTCAAAAATGAATTATACTGTAACGCCATCCAAAGGAGTTAATTGAAATTCGATCAGGTGGCAGTGACTACTAAATCATTAATATCAGCTTCACCCAGATCGTCACGTCTATCGCTTTGATGGACCTTGACAACGGAGAGTTTGATTGGTGACCATAAATGAATTGTGGAAAGTTTTTGATTGGTCATAAATGAATGATGAGATTTTAGAAACTTAAGCAGCATTCGGGGTCCAAATGCCAACCGAGCTGGTTGGTTATGAAAAATCGCATAGCCCGATTTCGAAAATCATCGTCATGAAGTAGTTGAATGAAAAAAGAGCACTTTCCTAAAATACTGCCCTAACGTTTTATTTATTTATTTATTTATTTATAATCCCTTTCCTTTTGTTTACTGTGGTCTCTGAGCGAATTGTTTTCCTAGTGGGAGTCCACGTGAATATTTTTATCATTTTTGTTTTGGGGGGAGGGAGAGAATTCATTTCTTTGTCCGAATTACAGACCACTTTTTCCTTGAATCCTGTGAGGGAATTCTCCTCTTTGTGGAAGTCAAAAACAAGATATTCTATTTTTTTTCAGTGAATTTCTTTGTAGAATTCATCAGCCAATTATGTTGTCCAAGTATCCTTGTAGTTTTCTGCGAATGAATTCGTTTCCCTCTGGTCAACACAAATCAAATTTTAATTTATTTTTTCACTTTGAATACTTTTTTTAGGAAGACACAAACCAATTTTCGCTTTTTTTTTTCTTTTTTTTTTTTTGAATGAGTTGAAATGAGTCACAAAATTGTATTCATCAAATGTTTTATTCCTCTTTTGAGTTAATTCTTCTTCTTTGTTGGAGTCACAAACCAAATTTCATTCATTTTTCTATTCCTATTTTCTTTATATATAAGTCAGAAGGCATTTATTTAGTGAATTCTTTACTTTGTGGGAGTCTGACTACCGCAGTGTGTAGAAGCGTGGCCAAAGGAGTTTCTAAATAAGAAGTGAAGACTGTTAATTATTAGATATTTTGTCTATTCCTGTTAGATGTGAACTGTAGCATACTTATAAATGCTGTCGGATTTATTGTGTATCCATCCTATGGGCCTTTGCCGATGACGTCACGGTTGTTTATGCTTTTGTATTGTAAAATCATTCTATTTTTACTGTTAAGTATTTGTCAGTAACATTGGTGTTTTTTTTTTTATAAGTTTGTTGCAGCTGAAGATTTTCAGTTTGGTTAGGAAGCATAGAGTTCCTAAAGATCATACTCTCTCTCTCTCTCTCTCTCTCTCTCTCTCTCTCTCTCTCTCTCTCTCTCTCTCTCTTTCAAAGAATTTGCCTGAAAGATCCTTGTTTCATAATTTTTCACTTTTTTTTACGAAGTATTTACCGCAATTCTTTTTCATAATTCTGTGTATGTGGAATTTCTTACGCCTCTCTCTCTCTCTCTCTCTCTCTCTCTCTCTCTCTCTCTCTCTCTCTCTCTCTCTCTCTCTCTCTCTCTCTCTCTCTCTCTCTCTCTTGGGAGATTGAAGTCATTATAAAATATGCCTTATTTGTTTTTACATTTAGTTATTGTTACGAGATGTTGTTTTGTTCTTGATTTGCATTTATTAGATCACTTAGTAACTTTCCCTATAGAACACTATAATTAAATTGATAACAGTTGTACAGTGTCTTTTTCAAGATAAGAATAATTAGTAATTTTATATATATCTGTAACTCACGTTTTCAGCAAAGGTATGAACCAGAAGTTGTCAGCTTGCTGATCGTAAACATCATTCGTACACAAACACCCTAGCTTGCCGTATGGAGGCATCTGGTTTGTAAAAAATATGCCAAAAATAAAAGGCACTAGTTCACTCACTGGGAACTGAGGATATTAAAGATATGAAAGTCGGTTTGCCTATATGGACAGTTCCAGGTTAGTAAATAGGGTGTGGACAGTTCCAGGTTAGTAAATAGGGTGTGGACAGTTCCAGGTTAGTAAATAGGGTGTGGACAGTTCCAGGTTAGTAAATAGGGCGTGGCCAGTTCCAGGTTAGTAAATAGGGTGTGGACAGTTCCAGGTTAGTAAATAGGGTGTGGCCAGTTCCAGGTTAGTAAATAGAGTGTGGACAGTTCCAGGTTAGTAAATAGGGTATGGACAGTTCCAGGTTAGTAAATAGTGTGTGGCCAGTTCCAGGTTAGTAAATAGAGTGTGGACAGTTCCAGGTTAGTAAATAGAGTGTGGACAGTTCCAGGTTAGTAAATAGGGTGTGGCCAGTTCCAGGTTAGTAAATAGGGTGTGGCCAGTTCCAGGTTAGTAAATAGGGTGTGGACAGTTCCAGGTTAGTAAATAGAGTGTGGACAGTTCCAGGTTAGTAAATAGGGTGTGGCCAGTTCCAGGTTAGTAAATAGGGTGTGGCCAGTTCCAGGTTAGTAAATAGGGTGTGGACAGTTCCAGATTAGTAAATAGGGTGTGGACAGTTCCAGGTTAGTAAATAGGGTGTGGACTGTTCCAGGTTAATAAATAGGGTGTGGCCAGTTCCAGGTTAGTAAATAGGGTGTGGACAGTTCCAGGTTAGTAAATAGGGTGTGGCCAGTTCCAGGTTAGTAAATAGGGTGTGGCCAGTTCCAGGTTAGTAAATAGGGTGTGGCCAGTTCCAGGTTAGTAAATAGGGTGTGGCCAGTTCCAGGTTAGTAAATAGGGTGTGGACAGTTCCAGATTAGTAAATAGGGTGTGGACAGTTCCAGGTTAGTAAATAGGGTGTCGACTGTTCCAGGTTAATAAATAGGGTGTGGCCAGTTCCAGGTTAGTAAATAGGGTGTGGACAGTTCCAGGTTAGTAAATAGGGTGTGGACAGTTCCAGGTTAGTAAATGGGGTGTGGACTGTTCCAGGTTAATAAATAGGGTGTGGCCAGTTCCAGGTTAGTAAATAGGGTGTGGACAGCTCCAGGTTAGTAAATAGAGTGTGGCCAGTTCCAGGTTAGTAAATAGGGTGTGGACAGTTCCAGGTTAGTAAATGGGGTGTGGACTGTTCCAGGTTAATAAATAGGGTGTGGCCAGTTCCAGGTTAGTAAATAGGGTGTGGACAGCTCCAGGTTAGTAAATAGTGTGTGGCCAGTTCCAGGTTAGTAAATAGGGTGTGGACAGCTCCAAGTTAGTAAATAGGGTGTGGCCAGTTCCAGGTTAGTAAATAGGGTGTGGACAGTTCCATGTTAGTAAATAGAGTGTGGACAGTTCCATGTTAGTTAATAGGGTGTGGACAGTTCCAGATTAGTAAATAGGGTGTGGACAGTTCCAGGCTAGTAATAGGATGTGGACAGTTCCAGTTTAGTAAATAGGGTGTGGACAGTTCCAGGTTATTAAATAGGGTGTGGACAGTTCCAGGTCAGTAAATAGGGTGTGGCCAGTTCCAGGTTAGTAAATAGGGTGTGGACAGTTCCAGGTTAGTAAATAGGGTGTGGTCAGTTCCAGGTTAGTAAATAGGGTGTGGCCAGTTCCTTTCTACATCATATTCGGCTCTCAGGCGACGCTGGTACCCATTCACAAATGTGTTGAATGACTGGAGCATGCCGAGACCAAACTTAGACCCTTGTGAATAAGTCCCCGTGGAACTAGTTTGGGATCGAACTTTAGACCTGTCAAATACAAGCTCAGCACACCACAACTGAGCTGCCACCCTCAGTGTTCAACCATTGAACGCTCCACTTACTCACTGCTGGGTTTTACAGGCCTTATTGAGAACCACTGGTAGCTGCCACTACACTTTCAAGGTCTGTTACAAGTTTTAATGATAGTCACAGGTGCTTATATGCCAGCAGGGTGTGGCATTATTTGGTGGTCACCCATCCATCACTAACTTACCCATAGCTTCAGTAATCGAGAGACAAGAGTCCCAGTAAGCATGTTGTTGTTTAGCACTCATTGCTTGTCACCTATCCAGGTTTTGACCAATGTCAGTTTTTCTACCGTGAATTTTAATTTGTCAGGGAAAACCGATACCTTCCGCCTCCTAACCGCCCCCCACCCCCAACCCGCCTCCTCACAAATAAAATTGAGGATTCACAGTAAATATTAAAAGAAATTACACTCTACTAGCTGACATGTAACATGAAGTATCTTCCGCTACCCACCCCAAAAATAAACAAAAACACAAGGCAGGCGTTAGATCCCCCTTTAAAAAAACTGACTGAATTTTATAAAATCTAGAGAACAATGAGGAAAGATTTTCTCCGGTACTTCATGACAGCCAGGTGAGAAATGAACACTGCGGGAAATGTTGAAAGTTAAAAGTATAACTGTACAAAAAGTAGATCCTATTACACATCATAGTTATGACGCTAAGGAAATTATTAAACGCCTTTTCTTTTTATTTCTCTATTTGTAAATTCTTGTCCCCAGAAAATGACAGATCACCATAACATTCCTGGATCCGGTCAAATTATAGATGAGTGAACTCCATACGACTGCTAGGTACGTGAGTTCCTTTGAACACCTGTAAGCTAGGGGGCTACCATTTTCTTTCTTGAAAAGCATTGCTGAGAAACTTGCAACAAACCTTAAAGAGTCTGGTGTGCTGGTCAGTGAGTCACAATGAGACACGCGAAACCAATATTCAATAAGTCAGCAGTGATTAGAATGAAAATCAGATATAAAAGTTACTGTGCAAGCATTCCGTCTTCAAAGAAGCAAGTTCATTTTTCAGCTTTTAATGAACTAGAGAATTTTTCTCATTTTTGCAACTTAATCAGGTTGTATTTTACCCTTTGCGTAGCTGAGGAATCTCAGGTTTTTTTTTTTTTTTCCTTAACATGGAGGTAAAGCTTTTTTCTGTTGGGTGACAAAGAAAACTTAATTGTCTTTCATTTTTAGGTAATGGGGAAAGCTTACCGCACTCTTCCATCTATGGGTGATAGGGACAAATGTCATTTTTCGTCATCTGTGGGTGACGGTAAGAATTTGCTTTTACATCTTTGGGTGACGTAGAAACCATTTTATTTCTCTTTCTTTTGTGGGAAAGAGAAAACACTTTCTTTGATTATAGGGTACGGGTGGCGTAGGTGACAAATAAAACTTTATCCCTTTTCATCGGCGGAGGAAACTTTTTTTTTTTTGCATTACAGCTCTTCCTCCTTCTCCGTGAGTGACGTCACCGAGCGAAGCCCTATAGATGGCTGTTTGTTGCGCCAAAGATAGTGTCTCTGTTGTTTGAGACGCCTATGTATTTCAGTTTGCAATAAATATATGAATTTATGGTGCTGTAATCCTTTCCCTCCTGTAACCTCACAGTGAAAACTACAAGAGAACATTTATCGCTGTATATTTTAATTTTCTGTCAAAGAAAACTTTGTCCGTCCGCCCTCGGATCTTAAAAGCTACTGAGGCTAGAGGTCTGCAAATTGGTATGTTGGTCATCCACCCTCCAGTCATCAAATATGCTAAATTGCAGCCCGCTAGCCTTAGTAGTTTTTATTTTATTTAAGGTTAAAGTTAGCCATGATTGTGCTTCTGGCAACGATATAGGACAGGCCACCACCGGGCCGTGGTTAAAGTTGAATAGGACGCGGTTCATACAGCTTTACACCGAGACCACCGAAAGGTAGATCTATTTTCGGTGGCCTTGAGTATACGCTGTACAGAAAACTCGATTACGCCGAAGAAACTTCGGCGCATGTTTTGCTTGTTTTTTTTTTTTTTTTTTCAACACAGTGACACAGGGAGACTTTAGGTCAAAGGGCCCAGCAACCTCCTCCCGAAAATCAGTGTTTGCCAAGGCTTGCAACCTACCTTAGTGGTCTGTTGTGTGTGGCAGTACGTCCCAACAAGAAGCCTGTGAGTGATGGTAGAGATATTCGGTGGAATAAGCAGTGATTTAATATGCATACGGTTTTACCACAACATTCTTGTTCATCATAATTATTTCTTCATTTTCAGGTTTCTTCGCGTCTTTAATTTAAGGGTGTCACGATACTTGTGAAGTTTTTAGAAGGGTGTACAGTATATAACATTTGTTATTATTTTTGATCGAGGTCTGCAACTGGAAATCCAAGTACTGTTACCAGGATTTCTGTTACCTATACAGATGGAATTAACTGACATTCTTCCAGGGATAATTGCGTCAAAATGAAGGTAAGGTCTTTGTTAACATGGTATTTCGTAGAACTGGGGAATGGTTTAAATTACATACTATTTTTACGTGCTAGATAAAAATTACAGACTTTGCGTGCTAGATAAAAATTGCAGACTATTTTTACGTGCTAGATAAAAATTGCAGACTATTTTTGCGTGCTAGATAAAAATTGCAGACTACTTTTACGTGATAGATAAAAATTACAGACAATTTTTGCGTGCTAGATAGAAATTACAGACTATTTTTACGTGCTAGATAAAAATTACAGACAATTTTTGCGTGCTAGATAAAAA
>NC_089741.1:24913991-24956491 GCF_040412425.1 Macrobrachium rosenbergii
AAGTTTCCGAATTAACCCTAAAAGCACATTTTTTCACAAGCGTCAGGTTATATATTGTGGACATTTTCTTAGCTAATGTGCTTAATATTTACACTGTTTACCACTGTTCAAATAATTGTCTTTTGTTAGCCGCGCTTACCTTAATCCTCTAGATGCTATTGCCTCATGATATGCAGCATTTATTGTACGCCATCATTTCCGTTGTTGTCTGAAGAAATAACTTTAAATTGCATCAGTTTTTCTTTTGTTCCTTTTGCAGATAAATGTTGAATGCACGCACTCAGTAAAGACATCATTCTTTATTGTTGATGTAAGAGACAGAATTCCATCTCAATTTTTTTTCAAGTAGGGGCGTGGTTTTTATGAATGACAGGTGATTAAATCTTTAATGTTTAATAGAAATACACACATTCTTGCTTAGAAAACAACAAAATAACCATAAAAGCAAAACCTTTTAACGATAGTGGCGGTAGAACTCGCTTCGTCTCGAACTGGTCAGATGATTTTGGTGCACAGAAATCCCGGACGACCTTACTTCCTAAATCTAATGCTCTTCCTCTTCTTCTTCTTCTTATTCTGCCTCTGAGACTTCGGCAGGAGGCGCGACGTACAGCGCAGAAGGAGGAGAGTAGTGCATGGCGTCGCCCATCATGTATGGATAGGAATAACGGGATGGCGGAGGGTAGTGGTGTTGAGAGTAAGGATGATGGTACACTGGTGTCATTGGAGTGAAGGAATATGGCGTCATGTGGTGGAGGTGGGGATGGTGGTGGTGGTGATAGGAATGATGGTGTGGGGGATGGTAGCTGTATGGAGATTCGAATAGGGGATAGTTAGATGGCGGAATGACGTTCGCTGTTGCGGGATTCAAGCTCTTGGTTGGGTAGTAAGAGGAATGAGGATCAGCCCCTGGAGATGCATCGAAACCTTTCCCTGACGGAGGAGAAGGCTTGTCTTCAGGCGATGGCATCGGCGTCGTTGGTGAAAGGTAGGAGGAGGACTCTATGCTCGACTCTTCGGAGGAACTTCCTGAAGAAGGAATAGAGAAGTATGTAGGGGGAACATACGGTTTGTCGGGGGGCATCATGGATGTCATTTTGGCGACGTATTGAGATTTCTCTTCGGATTCCTCTTCTTCGCTTTCTTCGCTGGCGTATCCGGTGGATTTCTCCTCCGATCTTTCTTCCTTTCCTTTCATTTCTTTGTCCGCATACTCTTTCTCCTCTTCGCTTGATTCTGTGTGTGATTTCCCCATCATTTTCTTCATTTTTTTAGAGTCGCCGGATAAAACTTGATAGGACGTCTTAGGCCTAGGGGTGAAAGGAGCCATTTCAGTAGACTCGTTTTCATCATCCATGACCTCCATTGCCGTATTGTTGTCTTCCATATCTTTGCCCCTCTTATAATCATCGCGATTGGCGTGTTTCATATCTTTCGTATCTTTCATATCTTTCTCTTCGCTTGAGCCTGTCATGTAAACTTCTTTCCCGGAATTGTTTACGTAGTAAGTTTTTGCCTTTTCCACAGGATATTTCCCGCCAAAATCCTTCGCCTTCTTATAGTTGTACTTAGGATTTCCCGCAGGTCCTTGCCGGTATTTGTTGACCGTGTGGTAGGACGGATACCCAACTCTCTTGTGCGCAGGAGGCGCGTAAGAAAAGGAATACTCTTTTCCTGTAGATTTAACTTCTTCGCTATTCTCGCTAGATTCGTGCATTTCGTAACCTTTGGGCGCCTTGTGTGCCGGAACGTTGTGCGATTTCGCCATTCCGTAAAACGGAGGAGGAAGGGGGTCGTATAATTCGTCGGCTTCGAAGGCATTCTCTTCGTAGCGGAAGATATTCCCACCTGCGGAGTCCTCGTGGCTGCTGCCGTAGTCATCCGTGTCGCCTAGGCCTATGTGGTGCCTCCACCCGTATCCCCTCAGAGGACTCTCGTACGAGATGACCGGTCTGAAGCCGTGTTCGTCTGCCGTGTAGATGACCTTCTGGATGCGGCCGTCCGGAAGCTTAACATTGTAGGAGCCGTGAGTAGAGACGCCGTCGCTCCATTCACCATGGCTCTGCACCCAAGACGAGTCGCCGTCGACCACGCTGTACTCAAATACGTAGCCATCTTCTCCCTGGGGATGGTGGTGGTTGGTTAGTTCAAGAGGACGTATGGTAACGGTATCTTAAAAGTCATTTAATTGCTCGATGACAGGCCCCGTTCTTAATGGTAAATATAAGTGTATATTATACACTGGTGTAAGTACTTTCATGCCATATGCTTTCATGATCATCTAAGCACACAGCGAATGGCAAGTGAGAATTTTATGAAGGTGCATTACAGAAATATGGCTGAAATAATTTAACAGGCTTACGGCCAATCTTTATATCGCTCAACGAAATGCAGTATCACCTACGGATGTATTTTAATAAATAATTTAAAGTACAGGAAGCCCAAGACGTAGTAAAAAAAAAAAAAAAAGCTGAGAGAGATAGTATGGTTCAGGAACAGAGAATGGCCTCACAGGTCCCAGCGCTGGGCCTTTGGCCTAAATTCTGAATATTACCATTCTGTCTATATGCTGTTCAAAACTAACTGAAATGACTGTATTTTCTTACTGTCATAGAATTTCGGAAAAAGTACCAGCTCGATCAACAGGAAGAAAACAGTTCCTTCGGCAGTCGAACTCACTAATTTCTTCTGTTCCTGCCTGAGATATTGACTACAACCTCCTACAGTAGGTTTTGACGCGATCAAACCAGATAGAAAGCATGGGGAAAAGGAACTTTCTAAATCTGGATTTTAGAATGAGAGATAGGTGTTTATTTAATGCCACCATTTCAGAGGCCATTGAAGCTTGTGTTAAGAGAACCATTTTAGGCTAACTGAACAAGTACGAAAAGGATGAAAAACGGTTAAGGTGTATCTTCTCTTCCTTTTTTTTTTCTTTTGTGAGAGTTTGCATTTCCTGCAGAAAAGATAATCCAGAAATTTAGGTCAGCGTTTATATACTGATTTTTTTAGTTATTCCAAATCTGGTATGACCATTTAATGTGAATTAGAACGCATCTCTGGAAAACGGTTTGCTCAGAAGTACTGTCGTAACTGCAGATAATCATATGTTATGTAACAGCAGAGCAACGGGAACACTTGGCCCCATATTTTGGGAACCTTTGTGGTTAAGAGAACCGAAGTCAGTTTCTTATGAATGGCACTCAGGGAACTGATCCTTTCGAGGTTGCGTGGAACTCTCTCTCTCTCTCTCTCTCTCTCTCTCTCTCTCTCTCTCTCTCTCTCTCTCTCTCTCTCTCTCTCTCTCTCTCTCTCTCTCTGCTGTATACATTTAGTATTTTTGTAATTAAATACAATAGGGCGGCCTGACTAAATTGTTTTCGATCATTTCGAGTTTGCATGGTGTTCCTCTCTCTCTCTCTCTCTCTCTCTCTCTCTCTCTCTCTCTCTCTCTCTCTCTGAATGAAGTTTGGTATTTTATAATAGAATTTTTTAGAACTTGAAATTCGGAGAATTGTGGAAAAATATAAAATAAACATAAAACGAACAATAAAGACCAATAGAATCAATATTCCTCCTTGCTCTTGTATCAAGACATCCTTGGAAATCCGTAAGGGGAAGATAAATATTAATGTTTAATTTTTATTGAATCAGATTTGTTTTGGCCTTAACGTAAATGTTTTAAATTGCAGGATGAAACCCGAAAATAATGTTTGGTTTGGATATTTTTATATCTTAAAATTATGCCTTTAACCTAGACTTTATATATACTGTGTGTATATATATATATATATATATATATATATATATATATATATATATATATATATATATATAAAAAATACACACACATATATATATAATCTCTTCCTTTTCTCTTCGTCGTATGGTATAACAGCTTATACCAGACTTCCAGGGTCTGCTGTAGTTTTTTAGCCTCTATTTTTGTCAAGAGTTTTGATTCTGTTGGCGGTCACCTATCCATGTACTGGTCAGACCTGGCTTAGCTAGACGGAGTGCCTCAAAGAGGGTCTCCTTCCAAGATGATAATAAGCATAGTTTTAACATAATGCTACGAAGAGAATCACACCCAAAACCCAAGCCTCAGTTTTCACGCAGTCCTGTTAATAGACTGACAAACTGCTCTGAAAACCAGAAGTTCTGAAAAGTGTCCTCTTACCATATTTTGTGAAACATGGCTGACGTCGCTGTCTCCCCTGACTTTGCTCGAGGCACTTGTCACCAGCACGAAGAGTTCCAGCACCACCTTCTGTGGATAAAAACGAAAATAAGTGAATTAATTCATTTTTGGCGAAACAAATGTCTTACCTGTGGGAGTGGTCCCAGGAGGTTAGGCGGTGTTATGATAGGTCATGACAGCTAGCGTCTACACTTAGCGATAACCTCCCTGCAGGGGGTTAGTGCCGTCAGTGCGCCTCATCCGGTGCATGTACGCATTGCTTAAGGCTCTTTGCAGTGTCCTTTCGGCCCCGGGATGCAACCCCTTTCATTCCCTTTACTGTACCCGTGTTCATATTCTCTAACTTTCGTCTTACTTAACTCATCTCTCTCCTAACAATTGGTTCACAGTGCAACTGCGAGGTTTTCCTCCTGTTACACCTTTCAAACCTTCCTATTTTCAATTTTCATTTCAGCACCGAATGACCTCATAGGTCCCAGTTCTTGGCCTCTGTCGAAAATTTTATATTCCGACGCTTAGGTTAGGTGGTATTATGATAGGCTAAAGACAGCTAGCGGCTACGCTTTCGAGATAAACCGAAATGCAGTTAGTGCTATTTTTTTTATTGCATTATCAGTATTTCAGACGGGTCTGTCTTTCAAACTGTGGGAATTCGTTGGGAACCCAGGGGATTGTTGGGAACCCGGGTGATTGTTGGGAGCCCAGGGGATTGTTGGGAGCCTAGGGGATTGTTGGGAGCCCAGGGGATCGTTGGGAGGTCAGGGGATTGTCGGGAACTCAAGGGATTGTTGGGAACCCAGGGGATTGTCGGAAACTAAGAGGATTGTTGGGAACCCAGGGGATCGTTGGGAACCCAGGAGATTGTTGGGAACACACGGGATTGTTGGGAACGTGGGGGATTATCAAGGGATAGCAGAAAAATGAGAAAACTCGTAATTTTTTTTTACTTACAACACCGTGAAATAAAAAGTTGACACTAAAACGCCTGTGGAACCGGAATGTAAAATTTAGTCCATAAGCCACGCGCTGGGACCTATGAGGTCATTCACCGCAGAAAATAATGTTGAAACAATTGTTAGGAGAGGGTGGGAAGTAAGATGGAAGAAAGGAAATATGTACTGAGGTATGGTAAAAGAATGAAAGGTGTTCTTCGTGGCTTTTCACACAAAAGTTAGTGTAGGCATTACTGAAGGTTCTCTGCAGCGTGCCTTCGGCTCCCAGCTGCAACCCCTTTCCTTCCTTTTACAGTACCTCCTTTCATGTTCTCTTTCTTCCATCTTACTCCCCACCCTCTCCTAACAATTGATTCGTAGTGCAACTGCTTTGAGGTTTTCATCCTGCTATTCCTTTCGACCCTTTTACTGTCAATTTCCATTTCAGCGCTGAATGACCTCATAGGTCCTAGTGCTTGGCCTTTGGCCTAAATTCTATATTCAGTTTAGTTCAGTTCACTCAAAAGTTACTTGTGCATTTGTATGTGAGGGATGGAGCTAAATGTTTCGTCCTAGAAAGAAAGTTCCTTTGGGAACTTAACGGAGCTTTTTTATCTGATCTTGAATAAATTTGTTGATGACTGAGCTCCGATCTGTGTGTTATCATAGCAAGTAGGTTGTTGCTATCTCCGTTCAAGTCATGACACGAAACCATTAGACTGTTTTCGTTTCTGCGAGTCAGCATTTAATCATATCGACCATTTGTATACACTGCACATATGGTTACATATGTTTACGTGTCACACAGAAACAGATTAATTGTTTACACAAGTGTATGCAACAGGAAAACATACTTTTTTGTTTTGGTTGGGGAGGAGGTGCATGGTCGTTCTCTCTCTCTCTCTCTCTCTCTCTCTCTCTGTGTGTGTGTGTGTGTGTGTGCGTGCTGGTCTCGTAATGCATAGCTAGCAACCATAGCTAATAACCTAGGAACCCGAGTTGGAACAAAAAAAATAACCCTCACTTGACTTGAACAGTTAATGGTGTACCTGAATGTTAGTCGACTGCTATAGACTTCGCCAAATCTGAATTAAAGTACTACAGTAATTAGTTACTCGATATACTCATGTTAGTTTATATGTCTCATTTTACTTTCAAGGATTGCAGTTCTGTAAACATGACTGTACTTATTGTTCCTTGCAAAGAGCAAAGTAGGTCAAGTGAATGGTACACAGTTGCATATACAAGTTCAGCTTGACTAAAAGATTCACTCTCGCTCATTTTTGCTGTTGTGATACCGGGTATCTTATTATCATTCTATCTATCATTCTACTAACAGTTTTATGTATGATTTTAGCATGCCTAAAAGATTTTATCTGCATATATATATATATATATATATATGTACATATATATATATATATATATATATATATATATATATATATATATATATATATATATATATATATATATATATATGTGTGTGTGTGTGTGTATTATGTGTGTATGTATGTATGTATTCGCACCTGGAAATGTAGAGTTTCCACGCGTACGCTTTTCACAGGGTATGTGGCATGTGGATCTCCCTCCAGTAGCCATCACAATACTTTAATTTAGTAAGAGATGTCAGTCTTTCACGTGTCACCCCGATAAATCACAAAGCTTTGGATAATGAAGCAAAATAATTTGAATGCTTTAGAATAAAAAGAAAACAAGTTTGGCGTATGTTGAAGCAATGCCATGTGTTATGTGGACCCAAACAAATACATTGAAAAGCTGAATAACTGAGAAAATGTATGGAACAGATGTATACATCGTGTGCTAGTTTTAAGAGTAATATTTTGATACTGAGAAAATTACATACATTTTGTATGCAGGAGTTTGGTCAAAACAAATCTCATCAGGAAATTGATTTAATTGCGAGAAGTTACTGATTGTTGTTTTATAGGCAGACTAATGTCAGTGCTTGCACTTAATGAATGCAATTTGGGTGTTTTTATATATATATCGCCCTATACAAAATTATCGCAAGAGATCATTTTAAGAGTAACTTTAAAAATTTAACCTAACCTAAAATTTACATGTATTAAGTTCCACAATAGGCCTTTATCACATGTACGCACGTAATCCTACGAAAATTCAGCCTAAAAGGCAACCGTAAGTTAAGGATTCACAAACCAGAGATTTCTTCATAACGGAACCACGAGCACCTCGCACCGAATCTAAATGTCGAAAAGTCACTAAGACGAGATGAGTATCCCCTATGCTTATATACCCTGAGCCGCGGAGAGACTTCGTTTTCTGTAATTATCCGACAATTTTCCCCCGCGTTTTCTGTCGGCTGTCTCCAGGTCGAAGGTTAACTACTGTGGCTGCCTGAAGATCTGGAAATCGTCGTGGATAGCTGGGTTGAGCATGATTGGGACGTTTTCCTCGGATTTGAGTGCCCAATAAAGATGCAGAAAAACAGTATTTAGGTTTTAAGACGCAAAACATGCATTACCACACGGGAAAGAGAGAGGAGGGAGAAAGATAGATAGATAGAGAGAGAGGGAGGTCACTAGCGTAAGGAAAGAGAGAGGAGGGAAAAAGATACATAGATACTAGCGTGACCTTTTATTTTAATTATTTGTTTATATTTTTATCTGTTTATTAATTTGTTAATTTATATTTTCTTTTCTAACAGCTGATCTCTTCTTTCTGTAATTCCGATTACCTTCTGTTACTCATTTCAAATGAACACCAGTGGCTCCTGTGGTTGGCTTGTTCCATATGAATAGGGTTCATGTTCTGAATAATAATAATAATAATAATAATAATAATAATAATAATAATAATAATAATAGTATTAGTAGTAGTAGTAGTAGTAGTAGTAGTAGTAGTAGTAGTAGTAGTAGTAGTAGTAGTAGTAGTATGGAATTGCCCCTTGTCTTAGTTTGTTATTGCTACGTCATTTGATAAACAAATACGTAAATCAAAGGCTGTATGATCTTTTTTTAGAGACAATGAGAAGCAAAAATTCAAAATAACAGGCATATCCAGAAGGTGAATTTGTGATTTCGTTTTCGGAACAAAGTTTGATTAAGTTTTTATGTACTATTTTTTATCCCTGACAACTGATCATTCAACTTTAGTTCAGTACTTCTCCAATTTTATTTCTTCGCCTTGTAAACAGTTATATTGATATGGTCCTTCTCTTGACGCAGTAAATCCTTAAAATTGTGATTGTTTTTAAATATGTTTTTGTCAACTGCTTCCTTAATTGTTTATTTTTAGATATGTTTTTCTTAATTGTGACGCAATTGCTATATGGTGTTTTAGAATGACGCGCGATATTTCAAACAAATTTTACCTATTTAAGTCTAATAGATAAATACATAAATAAATAAATAGATGGGTTGGTGGACAGATAGATAGATAGATAGACAGACAGATAGACAGACAGACAGACAGACAGAGAAGAAAGAAAGAGAGAAATAAACAAATAAATAACTGAGTAAACTTAGACTATTTCCTTATCCGCTAATTACTTTCAGCTTAGTAATAGCTGCATGCACATTCACGTATGCACTTACGTGATTCATAATCACTTGCACATATTTCCTATGGTGCCTGCGTTCTGAGAAAGCAAGCATATTCCAAATAAAAAAAGTTAAAGAAAAATGTTGTATACGTTCTGGTAATCACAATTAGCTGTACTTACAAATACGTGATCAGACGTTAGCAAATATATGGTGTAAGATTATATATATATATATATATATATATATATATATATATATATATATATATATATATATATATATATATATATATATATATATATATATATTGAAAGATTTGCTGTAGCTCGATTTCTTGGCGTCACCAAAGATCGAAGGGAAATAGGCAGGTTTGTGGCGTGAGAAATTTTTTTTTACTGAACTTAGGAGAGTTAGTGTCAGGGGTAGGCCCCGTGTCGTCTTGAATGGAGATGGTAGTGAAAAATTTAAAAAACTGTGTAAGAATTTATTATCGGTGTTACGTCATGACCTAAATTAATGTTTTTAGGACCGTACATGAAGAAATGATTGAAGTAAGCATCCAGGAATAGATATTGGAGATCATATCTGAATGATAATGGGTTGGTAAAATCAGCTGCAGAAGCAGCTAATCTTGGCATACCAAGGATTTGAAAGTACTTTTATGAAAAATAAAGATTAAGGTTATTAAAATAAGAAGCACCGGTAAGCTATTACTAGACTAGGTTGAAAACTAGAGACAAACAAGACGGGTGAAAACTGAAACTCTTTTGGTTTCATTTAACAAAAGAGAGAGAACAAAAAAAACAAAACAAAAATTTCAGTTAAGGCATGTGGAACAGATATGTGAGTTCCTGTAGGGACTGCAAATGCTAAGAAGTGTAGTCCATTTTGAAAGCCGTGAGCTGAGGCTGATGGGAAATTGGTTCAAGTTGTTGCTCACGTAAAAGGCCATCGCGCAAATTTTGTTCTTGATTCGATCATTAACGAATAAATGAAACGCCCCCGTAGGGGGTTAGTGCCATCAGTGCACCTCACACGGTGCACTGTAGGCAATACATGAGGTTCTTTGCGACGTCCTTTCGGCCCCTGGCTGCAACCCCTTTCATTCCTTTAACTGTACCTCCGTTCATATTCTCTTTCTTCCATCTCACTTCCCACTCTCTCCTAACAATTGCTTCATAGTGCAACTGCGAGGCTTTCCTCCTGTTACACCTTTCAAACCTCCTTTACTATCAATTTTCTTTTCAGCACTGAATGACTTCGTAGGTCCCAGCGCTTGGCCTTTGGCCTAAATCTTATATTCCAATCCAGTCCTAAATGAAACCCTGATGACTCACTCCGCCGCATTGGGTCACGGGTCTCACTGTGACACATTGGCGTCCGCACCAAATTCTTCCGCATCACGCTGTTTCTTTGTTATATCCTTCTAATCATTAATTGTAACCTCAGTATCCTGTTGGAGCCATTCTCTGGCAAGTCAAATCATACTTGCCAGAGAATGGCTCCAACAGGATACTGAACTTAGAGAATGACTCCAACAGAATACTGAACTTAGAGAATGGATCCAACAGGATACTGAACTTAGAGAATGACTCCAACAGAATACTGAACTTAGAGAATGGATCCAACAGGATACTGAACTGAGAGAATGGATCCAACAGGATACTGAACTTAGAGAATGGATCCAACAGGATACTGAACTTAGAGAATGGATCCAACAGGATACTGAACTTAGAGAATGGATCCAACAGGATACTGAACTTAGAGAATGGATCCAACAGGATACTGAGCTTAGAGAATGGATCCAACAGGATACTGAACTTAGAGAATGGATCCAACAGGATACTGAGCTTAGAGAATGGATCCAACAGGATACTGAGCTTAGAGAATGGATCCAACAGGCTACTGAACTTAGAGAATGGATCCAACAGGATACTGAGCTTAGAGAATGGATCCAACAGGATACTGAGCTTAGAGAATGGATCCAACAGGATACTGAGCTTAGAGAATGGATCCAACAGGATACTGAGCTTAGAGAATGGATCCAACAGGATACTGAGCTTAGAGAATGGATCCAACAGGATACTGAACTTAGAGAATGGATCCAACAGGATACTGAACTTAGAGAATGGATCCAACAGGATACTGAGCTTAGAGAATGGATCCAACAGGCTACTGAACTTAGAGAATGGATCCAACAGGATACTGAGCTTAGAGAATGGATCCAACAGGATACTGAGCTTAGAGAATGGATCCAACAGGCTACTGAACTTAGAGAATGGATCCAACAGGATACTGAGCTTAGAGAATGGATCCAACAGGATACTGAGCTTAGAGAATGGATCCAACAGGATACTGAGCTTAGAGAATGGATCCAACAGGATACTGAGCTTAGAGAATGGATCCAACAGGATACTGAACTTAGAGAATGGATCCAACAGGATACTGAGCTTAGAGAATGGATCCAACAGGATACTGAGCTTAGAGAATGGATCCAACAGGATACTGAGCTTAGAGAATGGATCCAACAGGATACTGAACTTAGAGAATGGATCCAACAGGATACTGAACTTAGAGAATGGATCCAACAGGATACTGAGCTTAGAGAATGGATCCAACAGGATACTGAACTTAGAGAATGGATCCAACAGGATACTGAGCTTAGAGAATGGATCCAACAGGATACTGAGCTTAGAGAATGGATCCAACAGGATGCTGAGCTTAGAGAATGGATCCAACAGGATACTGAGGTTACAATTAATGATTAGAAGGATATGACAAAGAAACAGCGTGATGCGGAACAGTTTGGTGCGGACTCCAAATTTTTATAGTGATACCCAATCGTACCATAGAGACAGACAGACAGACAGACTTCAGGACAGACAGACAGACAGACAGACAGACTTCAGGACAGACAGACAGACAGACAGACTTCAGGTGCAGTATACTGTAGTGAGATGAATGGTAAATAACAAGCAAAACCTTTCACCCAAATTGTATACTCATCTTAAAATGTGCATTCATATCATTTGACAAAAGTCTGTCAATAGCCATGAGAGATCTCGTTCAGGAGGTAATGAAACGTCCAATACATATAATTGTCATTTGCATATTTATGAGAGCGAAATGTTGCATTTGCATATCCATAAAGGTAAATCCAACTAAATAAGCTTATTTTTAATATGAATTGAACTTCGTTGATGATATAATTATTCTACACAAAGAATTTAATTAAAATTCGTTTTATGTGTTCCAAGTGTTTTAAGCTTCACTAATGATATATTTATGAAGTATAGTTGAAATTAGGATTTTGTAAGGTAAAACAAGCTTGGCTAATGATTTATTCCAGAAAACCAGATGTTAAAGGTTTATATATAAGATAAACCATGAAGGCTTCGCTTAATGGTTTACTTTCCCGTAAAACTGTTGTTTTTTTTTGCGTTGTTATGCTAGTTAGATATCATTACAAAAATCTATATAATAACGTCTGGTAATTATTCGAGAAACGGTAAACTAAGGCGGGATATCATTTCTGAAATACCGTAATTCCTGTAATTAGTTTGATTTCGATGACAATATTGTGTAAACAGTTCCTTGCTAACATTTCAAGAAATCTTGATATTTGCCATTTTGGCGTAGAATCTTACCTCGGCCCCAAGCTGCAACCCCTTTTAATTCTTTTACTGCACCCCCTTTCTCATTCTTTTTCTTCCATCTTACTTTCCACCCCGTCCTAACAAGTGATTCATAGTGCAGCTGCGAGGTTTTCCCAGTTACATCTTTCAGACCTTTTACTGTCAGTCTCCGTTTCAGCGCTGAATGACCTCACAGGTCGCAGTGCTTGGCCTTTGGCCTAAATTCTATATTCAATCAATCAGTCTTACCACTTAGGTTGCATTAAACGTAAACATTTATTTTACGAATTAAATTACTCTCAAGAAGTCGCGCGAATTCGTATCCTTTTTTATTTATTTATTTATTTTTTTTTTTGCATCCCTTAGCATATCTGCACCGCAAATCGCATCAATCATCCATTCTTCTCACCCTCGTAGGGGGGCAGTGCCGTCAGTGCACCTCACGTGGTGCACTGTAGGCATTACTTAAGGTTCTTTGCAGCGTCCCTTCGGCCCCTAGCTACAGTCTCTTTCTTCCTTTTACTGTACCTCCGTTCATATTCACTTTCTTCCGTCTGATTTTCCACCCTCTCCTAACAATCGTCTCACAGTGCAACTGCGTGGTCTCCCTCCTGTTACACCTCTCAAACATTTTTACTGTCAATTTCTCTTTCAGCGCTAAGTGACCTCATCACTGGTCCCTAAATTCTATATTCCTTCCTTCCTTCTTTCTGTACAGTTGCAAATGGAAGCGTTGCGCATATTCACGTCTGCGTAATTTCACCTATGGCAATTTCAGTCTTGCAGGAATGCAGAAAAATGGCGTCCACTTCTTCACCCAAACTTTGGCGCTAAGTTGCGAGAGGATATCAGAAGACGCATTCTTGTGGCACTTTTTATTATTAAACTCTGCCGAGTTGTTTCCTTCTTGAAATTGTTGTCGTTTAGTTATATTTTTGTTTTAATGAAATAAAAATTAGTTACAGAAAATATTTCTAATCACAGTAGAACGTTCTTTGTGCGTATTTATGGCTACAGAATCATGAGATGCAAATCGTGAAAAAACGATAAGTACTGTCTCCGATAGGTGTTTGTGTTGCTGAGACAAGCAGAGAGAGAGAGAGAGAGAGAGAGAGAGAGAGAGAGAGAGAGAGAGAGAGAGAGAGAGAGAGAGAGAGAGGATATACAGTATAATGAATGGTTTCACCGTTCAGGATTGCCTCGTCGAGGTCATCTCATTTTCGATTATGCTTATGACGGTATGCATTTAGCTCAAATACTGATCATTAGCGTCCTATCTCTCTCTCTCTCTCTCTCTCTCTCTCTCTCTCTCTCTCTCTCTCTCTCTCTCTCTCCATACACCCACAATCGCAACCCGCAACAGTCGACTCAGAACCAGGTTCTTAATTCATTACTTAGACTAACAGGAGGATGTTGGATGTTCATGCAACGCGCCTAAGTCATTCTTTCCTCATCCCGGGATCGAATACGCGTCTGTTCGCTTTGAGCAGCTAGACCTACCACTCGAGTTGAACTGGAGAGAGAGAGAGAGAATCACGCCATCTCTGGCACTAATGAAGGCACTTATGTGAAAGTGAATACATGTATTTTCAGAAGGTAATGATAACTCAAATAATATTAGCCTGCTAACTCCGACGCGAAAAGGGAGATTGTTAGCATCTGCTGCATTCGAAATAACTACCCAATTGCCCACCATCAAGTAAAAAAAAAAATAAACAAATAAACGAAGAAACTGAAAAATAGAAAAATGGATACCTGCCGTTGGTAACCATAAAATCTCGCTTTAGTGTGACTCTAGGTTCGTTATGTATCGTTAAATTCCCGAAATGAATTGCTCTCCCGTTTAATGTGTCCCACGCAAAATGGGCTCTTTTGACCTTTGACCTCGCATAGTAGAGACTCGTTAGAGATTTTATTAGTCCAGGTGGAATTTTTCCTTTTTCGCAAATTATTTCGTTTTAGCTCCAGTTTCTGTTCCAGAGGTCCTCCTTTATTCCCCACACCGTTGGACTGTGAGGATGTAGTGCAGTTGGAACTTCTTCAGAAGTTCAAGCGAAGATGCAATGCATTACTATACCCTAATACGAATCTTCTTGGATTTTAATAGTTTACTTACCTTTTTCATTTATTTGTTAATTTTACCTGTTTTTCTTATAACTGATCTTCTCTTTCTGTATTTCCCTTTACTTTCTGTTGCTTCTTTCGAATGAACACCATAATATTCTTTGGAAGCTTGAATTTCAAGTCAGTGGCCCCTTTGGTGGGCTTGTTCCAGATGAATAGGGTTCATCTTCTGAATAATAATAATAATAATAATAATAATAATAATAATAATAATAATAATAATAATAATAATAATAATAATAATAATAGTAATAATAATATTGTGTACTGTGGCTCGATAGAGTAATTGTGTTTTTTCCGGTTAAATTGTTTTGTAAGTCAGACCTAATCACTTTTTTCTCTATTAGTAAGACCCCCGTAACGGGGTAGCGCCGTCAGTGCACCTCACGGGGTGCACTGTAGGCATTACTAAAGGTTCATTGCAGCGTCCCTTCGGCCTCTAGCTGCAACCCCTTTCATTCCTTTTACTGTACCTCCATTCGTATTATCTTTCTTCCATCTTGCTGTCCATCCTCTCCTAACAGTTTTTTCATAGTGCAACTGCCATCTTTTCCTCCTGTTGCACATTTCAAACCTACCAACTCTCATTTTCGTTTCCAGCGCGGAATGACCTTGTAGGCCACAGTGTTTGGCCTTTGGCCTAAACTGCACAGTCCATTCCATTTGTATTAGTAAGACAAGTAAGCCCACTCTGACGACCACATAAACCTCTGACAGAATTTTATATGCTCCTCATGTACGTCTTTCGCCTCGTGTTTCGAGCTGTTTCAGGAGCAAGAGCCCGTGCTGGCAGGATACCATTCATCATGAATTAAAATACATTTAAATTACTTTTAGGAGACACTGAATCACGTGTCCTGACTCTTATAGTGACCGGCCGAAGGAGCAAGGTACAGTTAAGGAAGAGAGAGAGAGAGAGAGAGAGAGAGAGAGAGAGAGAGAGAGAGAGAGAGTTCTTATGCCACTGTTGCTGCTTCTTTTATTTCTCTCAGACTTTCAAGATGTTTACCAACGCAATTGCTACCGTTACTGTTATCATTCCTATTACAATGATGTTTAAAAGGCAAGAGCCTCTGTAGGGGGGTACTGCAGTCTGCGCGACTCGTGCGGTGCACTGAAGGCATTACTTAAGGTTCTCTGCAGCGTGCCTTCGGTCCCTAGCTGCATCCCCTTTCGTTACTTTTACTGTACCTCCTTTCATATTCTCTTTCTTCCATCTTACTTTCCACCCTCTCCTAACAATTGATTCATAGTGCAACTGCGAAGTTTTCCTCCTATTACCCCTTTCAAACCTTTTACTATCAATTTCCGTTTCGGCGCTGAATGACCTCATAGGTCCTAGTGCTTGGCCTTTGGCCTAAATTCTATACTCAGTTCAAAAGGCAAGAGCTTTCGTTGGTTTTATCTTACAGACTATAACGTTCGCTCAATTTCTCCTCTGGACTCGAGAGAAATCTTTTATCATCCCTCATGATTTCACTCCTGTTATCTCTTTGCAACATTTCTGCCTAAAAGTGGAAGACTGCAGTATCTGCAAAATTAAAAAACTGAGAAAAATGGTAGATACTCCCTTGCCTTCCTACTGATCTTGCAGATACTGCAAATGGGACCCCCTAAGTAAAGCATTGTAGAATCATTCTGAAACTGCAGTAACTTGTGTATTAGTGTTTCACGAGCCCAATAGCTGGCATATCTCAATTTCGGAAATTTTGCAGATACTGCAGTTTTCCATTTTATGGTAGATTTGACACTGTATAGGGATCGTGTGCCTGTTAGCCAAACTGAATACTAATGGCTCTACTCTTCTCTCTCAACTCGTCTATGGATTTACTTCAGTTGTTAATTGCGTAACATCTGCTCCCTTTCCTACCTATGAGTCTGTGTTTATGATCATTGGTTCCTCTTCAAATTGATATTGTGTTCCCAACCATCTTTGTTGTTTAGACTCAAACTCGATTGTCCTTGTCTTTGTTTGTTATTTGTTGATCCTGACCTAATACCGAGTTGGAACACATAATCAACAATAAAGTTCAGGATCTCTGAGACTTAACTCTGTTTTCGAAACTTTCAAGTGTTCAAATCACATAATTTTTCTCAGAGGGATCGAACTGTTCCAGTTTCCAGTTCTGCTTTTAAAATTCTATTCGAGGGATCGAATTGTTCCAGTTTCCAGTTCTGCTTTTCTAATTCTATTCGAGGGATCGAACTGTTCCAGTTTCCAGTTCTGCTTTTCAAATTCTATTCGAGGACTCGAACTGTTCCAGACTCCAGCTCTGCTTTTCAAATTCTATTCGAGGACTCGAACTGTTCCAGGTTCCAGTTCTACTTTTCAAATTCTATTCGAGGACTCGAACTGTTCCAGTTTCCAGTTCTGCTTTTCAAATTCTATTCGAGGACTCGAACTGTTCCAGTTTCCAGTTCTGCTTTTCAAATTCTATTCGAGGACTCGAACTGTTCCAGATTCCAGCTCTGCTTTTCAAATTCTATTCGAGGACTCGAACTGTTCCAGGTTCCAGTTCTGCTTTTCAAATTCTATTCGAGGACTCGAACTGTTCCAGTTTCCAGTTCTGCTTTTCAAATTCTATTCGAGGACTCGAACTGTTCCAGATTCCAGCTCTGCTTTTCAAATTCTATTCGAGGGCTCGAACTGTCCCAGTTTCCAGTTCTGCTTTTAGAAATATTAGACATACTCCGATGTTAATGATGTTTTCTTAATTCCAGTTATTAAATGCCTTATTCGTCACTGACGTCGGATTTTTTTTTATTATTCCTCTCTTCTTGTTTACGTTCTGTCTGCTTCACTGGACGCAATCCGTATTGTTGTTTCTTTCTGATTATAATATTAAGCTTAAACTTCGGCCTTCACGGTAAGAGCAAAAAGAGGTTATCGGAAGAGAGGTAGAAAATAAAAAAAAGGCTGTCTCCTAACAAGGGTGAATGTATGTCAACCATTAATAATAATAATAATAATAATAATAATAATAATAATAATAATAATAATAATAATAATAATAATAATAATAATAATAATAATAATAATAATAATAATAATAATAATAACCACGCGGTTAAGAATTTTTCTATCACAATATAATTTTGTTTTCTCTCCCATCTTCCAGAGCTATTATTTATGTCCATAAAAAAGAAAACAACCAGATTAAAATGTTAGAATTTTTTATACTTGTGAATATTTTTTTTTTTTTTTTTTTGTCTCAGGAGAAACGAAAATCTCACCTTCTGAGGTCAAGTACGACCCTGATTAGAAATGGTCTATTTTTCTTTCGCATTATGATCTTTATGATGGAAGGCGATGATGAAGTATATGTCCTTGACCTTCTGCGCACAAGAAATGCGCAATAAATCCCTCCAGTTCGGTAACTTTGACCTTTACTCTTTACGCCTGACACCGGATTACATAGTCACGACGATTAACCCTTTTTTGATGTCGCTTTATTCCGCCGCTTACGGAACGTTGATGCTCAGAGGTACGATAGGTGTCAGATCTTGAAAGTTGTCAGGAGAGAGAGAGAGAGAGAGAGAGAGAGAGAGAGAGAGAGAGAGAGAGAAGAAGAAGAAGAAGAAGAAGAAGAAGAAGAAGAAGAAGAAGAAGAAGAAGAAGAAGAACAACAACAACAACAACAACAACAACAACAGCAACAAGAGATATGCAAAATTTATATGAATCTGATTGTCACTGTTAGTTCAATGTTGAGGAGAAAGTAATTCCATAGGTGGAATTGTTTTCCAGTTATTTCCTAGTTAAACATAATAATAATAATAATAATAATAATAATAATAATAATAATAATAATAATAATAATAATAATAATAATAATAATAGTAAAGGGAAGGGAAACGCTTTATATAAATGATATGCATATATACTATATATATACATATATATATATATATATATACGTAATATGTATATGCATATGTATATATATTACAAATATGTATATATATATATATATACATATATATATATATATATATATATATATATATATATATATATATATATATATATATATATAGATAGAGAGAGAGAGAGAGAGAGAGAGAGAGAGAGAGAGAGAGAGAGAGAGAGAGAGAGAGAGAGAGAACGCACTCGAAGATAATTTATCTTTCATTAGATACAGGAAGAGTCCGATGTCACTGGGTACAGGTAATCAACAAGCACCTGTTATATATACCAGTTATGGTTATCGACCTTCTGCCTGGCTAGGTGGTCAGTTTAATTACCAAGTGTAACTTTTATTCCACAGATTATTATATACTTTTCTCATGGCGTAAGAGGTGAGTATTTTTATAATAATCAAGTGTAACTTTTAGTCCAGAAATTATTACACCTTCTCATGATGGATGCAATTTTTTTTATCAAGTATAACGTTTAGTCCACAAATTATTATATAATTTTCTCATGACATCAGAGGTGATCATTTTTTTTTTAGTTATCAAGTGTAATTTTTAGTCCAGAAATTATTGTAATATCTTCTTATGACTGCACAGATTATTTTTTTTTTAAATTATCAGTTGTAACTGTTATTCCACAAATCATTTATATCATTTTTTCATGGTCTCAGGGATGATTATTTTTTTTAAATTATCAAGTGTAAATATCAATCCATGAATTATTGTTTCTTCTCATGACACCATATGTGATTTTATTATCAAGTATAACTTTTAGTCCACAAATTATTATATAAAATTTTCTCGTGACGTCAGAGGTGACATTTATTTATTTTTTAGAAAACTGAGAAGTTGCTTTTAACATAACTCTTGTCATTTTCTTACTTAAATTGCTATCTATGCGTTATCGGCCGCTCTCTCTCTCGCATTTATTCATTTATCTCTTTTGCAAAAGTGAATAACCCAGTACAGGCCTCTTAACTTCTCACTAATTATAATAATTTAATTGGATTCGTGACAGGTGTCCCTAATAACACGTAGGGTACAATTTAAGACTCAGACGCGGCCCCTGATTCCCTGACACCCAAATCGAATGTCGTAGTGAAATGGCTCAGTTTCATCTGTGACACAATTTCACCTGTGATGCATTTTCTTAATAATCAAGGTTTTTATTTAGATCAAGATGATATATAAATGTATATATATATATATATATATATATATATATATATATATATATATATATATATATATATATATATATATATATATAATATATATAAAACATATATAGTATTATGCATAGCCTATATATATATATATATATATATATATATATATATATATATATATATATATATATATATATATATAGTATAATATATATAATTATATATATATGTATATGTATACATACACATATATACATATATGTATATATATGTATATGTATATATATACATATATATCACCTTGATCTATATAAAAACCTAATATACATACATATACATATATACAATGTACATAAACTGTGTCACATCCCAGGATGAGCTTGCTAGTCCCATGCCCTTCTAGGGTTTGTATCTGCTGACCGCGTCTGTACCTTTCTAGGCGAACACCCACTCAGATAATGACCAGGCCCATCAAAGTTCAACGTCACTGATCGGGAGACCAGCTCTGTAGAGAGCAAGCATGTCCTGCCATTGATATATCCCGATCATACGAGTGATAGTGTCATTAAGAATGCGTCACCTGTGTCATAAAATATTATTGGAACAAATCCAAATAGTGAAAGCGGTTCAGGTGTCTGAATTTCCTGGCATATGTCCGAGGCTTTTAAATTGTACCTTGCGTACCATAATGAGCCACCAGGCACGGCTGGGAAATGATTAGGAGTGGTGATGTGTTCCGTTACCCTGTGCGTGTGTTTTGAAAGGAAAAAATTGGTTAGGGACCGGAGTATCTTTAGAATTTTGTTAATTACGGGTGAAAATTTAGCGCTTATATGCTGTAGATAGAAAACCCTGATTTTTTTTAACTTCTTCACTGCAAGGTATTTCGTTTCCACAAGTGTGCTTTCAAAACACTTGTGGAAACGAAATACCTTGCAGTGCAGAACTTTAAAAAATCAGGTTTTTCTTTCTACAGCATAAGCGTTAAATCTTCACCTGCAATTAACAAAATTCTAAAGTTACTTCGATCCGTAAAAGAAAACTATTGAGATGGCTTTGTGTATCCGTCCGCACTTTTCTGTCCGCCCTCAGATCTTAAAAACTACTGAGGCTAGAGGGCTGCAAATTGGTATGTTGATCACCCACCCTCCAATCATCAAGCATACCAAATTGCAGCCCTCTAGCCTCAGTAGTTTTAATTTTATTTAAGGTTAAAGTTAGCCATAATCGTGCATCTGGCAATGATATAGGACAGACCGGGCCGTGGTTAAAGTTTCATGTGCCGTGGCTCATACAGCATTATACCGAGACCACCAAAAAATAGATCTATTTTCGGTGGCCTTGGTTATATGCTGTACAGAAAACTCGATTGCGCCGAAGAAACTTCGGCGCATTTTTTACTTGTTATTCTTAATTTCATCTGAGTTCGTTCCCGTCGATCTGATTTCATGAAACCCGCCTATTTTGAATGTTGATTCACCTTGTATTTTACTAATTTAATTACATTTTTATCTGTTTATTTATTAGTTCATTTTGTTGATTTTCCAATAATTGATCTCTTCTTTCTGTATTTCTTATTAGCTTCTGTAACTTCTTTCAAATGAACACCATATTCTTCGGAAGCTTGAATCTCAAGTCAGTGGCTGCTGCAGGCTTGTTCCATAAGAAAGAGGGTTTATCTTCTGAGTAATAATAATAATAATAATAATAATAATAATAATAATAATAATAATAATAATAATAATAATAATAATCATTAAATGTTCTATTTGCGACATTGTAATATTTTCGATTTCCCGTGACTATAGACGCTCGAATGTATTGGAATTTGTAACTAACTTCAGATGATACTTGATTTGAACCCAGACCCCATTCCTGAAGGACGCCAGATGCGAACTCCACCTTTTTGAAAGATTCCCCAATGGTAATCCGAGGTACGATCGTCTCCCCTCCTTTAACCGCCAAATGAGAAAGACTCCGGCACAGGTACACGCTCTCCTCTTTCCGGTTGTGAGTCTGGGTGGACCGTAACGGAGCTGGCTGGGAGCACGGTCTAGGTATATGAGGACTGCCTAAATTATGGACTGCTCCTGGCGATATAAACCGTATCCAGCAAACGACTGCGGGTTACGTACTTTTAACGTCTTCTCGCAGTCTGTGCCGGTTGTGGAGGGGACGTTGGGGTGGATGGGAGGGAAGGGGGGGGGGCATTGGGGGGATGGGGAGGGAAAGACCTGTTCGAGTGATCCGCATCACTTGACCATTCTGTCTGTACGTTAGGGCGAAGCCAAATAGCTTCGTAACTTATTTATTTTCTTTTTGTTTGGTCGGAGTAGTTGCTGCTGCTTTTTACTTAATGAGGGATATATTGATAAGAAAAGGCGGCAACTGAAAGAAACCGAAGTAAGAGAGAGAAAGGGAGTAGCAAAAGACATCTTTAGTTTTCAGTTAGACTTAGATGATAGTCTTGTAAGAAATAATGACCTTGCCTTACCTTAATGATTTTAGATATATATTTTTATTTCTTCAACCTTGTCTACACAGAAACTTGAATGGTAGATAGACTCTAGATGGCTAATGTGCACACACGCAATCTCTGAAAGGTAATGGCGTGACGCAGAACAAAATAACAATATTAAACGAATAAGAAATTTTTACATTTATTGCGCTTTTTCATGCCTCTTATAATATCATTTGTTAATATTAAGGTTTGACAGGTGTCACAACCAGGACGTTCTACCGTGAGTTTTTTTGCGAAATTTAAGCGGACAGATATTCCATATTTTGGCAAATAATGCTGTCAACCAACGATCATACTTTTTGAATATAGAGACGAAGGTGGGCGCGGCTAATCAGATTAAGATTCAAGGACCTTTCTTTTTCAGACGACCACTGGAGGCCTTTTGGATCATCTAGGAAAAACCGTTTGAGGGTTCTGTCTTCTAGAAAGCAATTGGTAGGGAAGATTGATCCAACCTGTTGACTCTCGAGTTGTCTATTAACGGCTAATTGAACCTCACTAAGATTAGTTTCCTAAGTTAACTAGAATAGAATAAATATGGTCTCTACTTATAGACAATTTAGCTCATGTTTTTTCTTCGTTATTTTTTTAAAAGTGAAGACAACGATCACTTCTTTTATTTATGGTAGGTAATTATTCATAATCTCCTGACATTTTGAATGATGTTCCTACGTATTCCAAACTCAATTTTTGGTTCTTTTATCTGTCCGAGAAACGTGCAAGCCAAAAATTGAATGAATGCTTGCCAAGACTCTGCCCATACTGCTGTAAAACAAGTCATAAACCGATAAATTCGCGTTGGAAACTTATTGCATACATATCACAGACACGTTGGAAACGAGTAAACAAACCGTAAGTGGTGAACGAATCTTTGGCAAATAGTGGGTAATCGTAGGAAGCACTGGTTAGGACTACCAAAAAGGTGTATTCAGCCTGTTTGTGACAGATAGGCGATAAGCGTATTCCATCTGGATTTACCGGGATTTTAGTTTTATCTTCTTTATTCCATAATAAGATAAAAAAAAGACATTTTTTCACTAATATAGAAAATGGTTCTGGTGAGGGGAAATAGTCTCCGTTGGTTCAATATCTGGCTTGCCCCGCAGTGGGGTAGTGCCATCAGTTAAAGTTCTTTGTAGCGTGACTTCGACCCCTAGCTGCAACCCCTTTCCTTCCTTTCACTGTACCTCCTTTCATATTCACTTTCTTCTATCTTACTTTCCACGCTCTCCTAACAACTGATTCATAGTGCAACTGCGAGGTTTTCCTCCTGTTACACCTTTTAAACTTTTACTGTCAATTTCCGTTTCAGCGCTGAATGACCCCATTGGTCCCAGTGCTTGGCCTTTGGCCTAAAGACTGTATTCCATCTGGATTTACCGGTATTTTAGTTTTATCTTCTTTATTCTACAATGAGACCAAAAAAGACCATTTTTTACGCTAATGTAGAAACTGACTTTCTTGGGGGGAGATGGTCTCTATTGGTTCAATACTTGGCTTGCCTTCGGGCTTGGGTCTATGCTGGCATAGGGCCTCCCTGATGCAAAACAACCAACCCTGAGGGACTCCCATCAGGGTGAATGATGGGGAGCAGAATGTGTGGGTCTACCATGTTCTTGTTCCTTCGGGTTGCTCTCGTTATTGACCTTAGAGGTTGCGACGCCATTATGAGACACACCCATCTGTCTTACAAATGAATTCGTCTCCCTTCTGTTATGTGCTTCCAGGCAAATTAGAAGACAATTTATTTATTGCTGTCTAAAAAAATCTGGTTGTCAAAGAATATACTGTACAGTCAGGTAGTCTGCCCATGCCATATCACTTCTCTCTCTCTCTCTCTCTCTCTCTCTCTCTCTCTCTTTCTCTCTAGTGCCACAAGTAAAGCTTGCTTAAAATGAAACTATTTAGCTCAGGTGTCTTCTTTCATCATAACAAGATGTTTTCTTGAATCTTTGCAAGGAACAGAATGCCATAGATTTGATGTACTTTTCATATTGCTTCGTACTTTCACTTGGGGTAAAAAAAAAAAAACCTCTCTGCAGTTTTCTTGTAGATTATAAATCTGAAGGAAGGAAAGAGGCACTGCTGTTGCTTGGAGCATCATAAGCGGGAGGTTCTTGTAAATATCAGCTTCAACGCGGATATCTGCATCTCATTAATGATACTCTCCAGCTTCCCTCCTCTCTCTCTCTCTCTCTCTCTCTCTCTCTCTGTGTGTGTGTGTGTGTGTGTGTGTGTGCGTGTGTGTGTGGATTTTAAGAATTAACGGATTCTTAAGGCCACTGAAATTTTATTCTCTCTCTCTCTTTCTCTCTCTCTCCATACACCTTTCCAGTTCAAAAGGGGAAGTGGCTTTAGAAAGTATTAACTTTCCTGATTTCATTAAATCTTTTTGGAATGAGGTTGCTAACCCCAATCCCTAAGCTACCCAAGATGCTACCCAGTCGACTGACCACCGGACACATAATTCACCGCTGAGGTCAACAAGGGCGTGATGGATTTTTAAGGAAACGCGCCCGAAGACATAGTTTCATTTTCTCAGATCTCGTGAGCGGGCTCATTCAACAATCTTTGCGAATGACTCATTCGTAAATCTGTCATTTATCTGTTTATTGCAATCACCCATTTATCGTTTTTTTAGTTTTCTGTAAAAGAAAACTACTGTGCCGGCTTTGTCTGTTCGTCTGCACTTTTCTGTCCGCCCTCTGATCTTATAAACTACTGAGGCTAGAGGGCTGCAGATTGGTATGTTTATCATCCACCCTCCAATCATCAAATAGGCTATACCAGATTACAGCCCTCTAGCCTCAGTAGTTTTTATTTTATTTAAGGTTAAAGTTAGCCATAATCGTGCTTCTGGCAGCGATATAGGATAGGCACCACCGGCCCTGGGTTAAAGTTTCATGGGCCACGGATCATACAGCATTACACCGAGACCACCGAAAGATAGACCTATTTTCGGTGG
Organism: Macrobrachium rosenbergii; assembly: GCF_040412425.1. Classification (NCBI taxonomy): domain Eukaryota; kingdom Metazoa; phylum Arthropoda; class Malacostraca; order Decapoda; family Palaemonidae; genus Macrobrachium; species Macrobrachium rosenbergii. Next base: position 24,938,981 of record NC_089741.1, read on the forward strand.
CCTTGATTTTACGCTGTACAGAAAACTCGATTGCGCTGAACAAACTTCGGTGCATTTATTACTTGTTAAACTTGTTATTCATAAATCTGCAAATGCTTTTCATATCTCTCCTGTAACTACTTCAAAGGTAATATGCTTTTTGCATAGCATAGGCCTACTTTTTGGCACATTTTCTGAGCCACCTTTGTGTTGAGAGCTGTACAGTATGTACTGTGTGGACTCCGAACCCGGGTGATCACAGTACTTCGCTAGTCATGACGAACTCAAAATCTAAACATTACCTATGCTTTAGTTCATTGTCTGATGTTAATTTTGGCCGTCATTAAAGTGAAGTATCCTTGATAACGTCTATCATCGCTCGCTCTGTGTGTGTGTGTGTGTGTGTGTGTGTGTGTGTTTACGATTACATGACAAACCTCTGTGCATGTGCGTGTTTGAGTGATTTCACGTATATAAATGATAAAAATACTTAGTCATACTTTTGAAAAGCGTATATTGCGTCTCTTCGCATTTGAAGTAACTTCTGCATTGCTTGGATTAAGAAAATGATGATCGAGATGTACTATGCAATGACACGTTAGCTACTTCGCTAGTGTTTTTATATCAATAAAGCGAAGCAGCGTTGGCTCCGATCGTTACTCGAATGGGTGACCACCGATGAACCCCAGGCAGTAAAACGTTTGTTACACTTCTGGTCTTTGGGCACGTGTGAGGACCAGGCCAAGAAGTGAGGATATATACTCGCGTAATCCTCATGCAGGCAATGGAAAGAAGAATTCGGGTCTCCTTACTAATCAGTGTCTTAGAATATCTTGACCGTGTTGGAATGTCGGTGACTGATAGCGAGAATAGAATACGAAATTAGAGAGAGAGAGAGAGAGAGAGAGAGAGAGAGTAGTCTCGCTTTGTCGCGACAGTGACGTCATCATTTGTTGACGACGCCGCATTGCCCGGCAAGATATGTAACACGATTTTTTATAAGGAATATTCGAATTATTTAGTCATTTTTCCTCAAAAGGAAGAGCTAAAAAAAAAAAAAACTTAAAATTGTTCAAGGGGCGAGTTGCATTCAACAAGGATAATCACTGAAGTTAAAATAGTAATTCTTTTAGACTAAAGCGACGCTGAAGGCCGTTGACTAAGTACTTTAGAATTCAAACCCCATAAGATTTAACACAGCCCATGAGTCGCATTTTCCTCTCTCTCTCCAAACGTAAATATTAAATAGACAGATGGACAGATAGATAGGTAGAAAGACACCAACGAACCCTATTTTGTTCCCAGGTTTTATGACGCGGCTTTGTGACGTCATCTCATCGCCATTGGGTTCAGCAGTAATTAATGTTTGATAAAACTCATCATGAAAGACAAAAGCGCATCAGCATCGTTGATGATTACCAACAACAGCCACGTCTGTGTCCAGTGGTTTGGATCAAGGCCTAGGGAATACACGTATTCTCTAGACCTTGGTTTGGATGACCTATAAAAGGAGGAAATGTTGTGGGGGCGGGGGGGGAGGGGAGGGAGAGACACACATTAAATAATGCCCGGAGGCATTTTCCCGAGATGTAACAGAGTACCTGGACCTTTCCCTGAAAAAAGCGGGGCGCCATATCTTAAAAACTAACCATAGAATTTTCTTGAAAATAATTTCATTGTAATTCCCACACCCAAATTACTTTCGACTCTAAATTTATAATAAACCTTAACCTGACTTAAACCTAACCTAACCTAGGGGCATGTCAAAAAAAACCGGGGCTGGTGCGATACTAGCATGCATATGGATGATTGGATATTGTACATATATATATATATATATATATATATATATATATATATATATATATATATATATATATATATATATATATATATATTATATATATATTTAATATAAATGTACATATATATTATATATGTATACAATATATATATATATATATATATATATATATATATATATATATATATATATATATATATATATATATATGTATATATATATATATATATATATATATGTATGTGTGTGTATAATGTACTGTATATACGTATATATACTAAGAGATCACAAAAAGTAAGCGCGTGATTTTGTTTATTAGCTGAAGCTACTGGGAAAGTTCAAATTGAAAAGACAGAGTGCCAAGTACTTTCGTGTATTTTAACACATCTTCGGGGTGCCCCGAAGATGTGTTAAAATGCACCCCGAAGATGTGTTAAAATACACGAAAGTACTTGGCACTCTGTCTTTCCAATTTGAACTTTCCCAGCGGCTTCAGCTAGTACAGTATATACATATATATGATTTATGTATTTATGCACATGTACTGCATCTAGTCTTAAAACTAGGGAATAATTTAATATCTGTCTCTATGTGTGTGTGAGTGTGTCTTTTTGTGTATGTGTATGTATTCATGTATATAACTACTCAGATCGCACACGGTATCAGCTTTCTGGGTTAGATATTTCTGAAACCCGTTTGCTGTTGAAATGCAAAGAGCACTTACACGATCGACGTGAATAATCAACTCTTCCACTAGGTTTGCAATTTGTCTGTATTATTTGATGTAATTGCATCATATTCGTTATCAAATTTCCATCACAAAGTCGCTTGGAGTATCTCTTCGGATGAATGGAGGCGTTACGACAGGCGCGCTCTGCGACTGCGCAGTTTCAAAATCGTTGAAGGTTTATGTCGTTCGCTTTTTGTGTGTGCGTGTGTGTTCTTGTGTTCCTACACGAGCTTACTCTGTTTTTAAACGAACTATTACTTTTTACTACCGTCCTTCCCCCGCCCCCCCCTCTCTCTCTCTCTCTCTCTCTCTCTCTCTCTCTCTCTCTCTCTCTCTCTCTCTCTCTCTCTCCCGTGCAATGTAACGTTTGACCCTGCCGAAAGGGACTCTGTAAGCCAAGTGGCTTTCACTGGAGATCGTGGCTGTCTGAATACTGTATCAGAATTCATACATGTATGTACGAATTTATCAAATAGATATATGTATATCCCCGGAGGGGGGTTAGTGCCATCAGTGCTTTACTCAAGTTCTTTGCAGCGTCCCTTCAGCCCTTAATTGCAAACCCCTTTCATTCCTTTTACTATGCCTCCGTTCAAATGATCTTTCTTCCGTCTTCCTTTCCACCTTTTCCTAACAATTGCTTTATAGCGCAACTGCGAGGTTTTCCCCCTGTTACACCTTTCAGACCTTTTTACTGTCAGTTTCCGTTTCAGCGCTAAATGACCTCATAGGTCCCGGTGCTTGGCCTTTGGCGTTCAATAGCTCATATCTCTATAAATAACCTGATACATGTAGAAACTCGGTGTTTATATACACAAGAAAGAATAAATATAGAATTTACGCATCTAATTTACTTAATTTTTTTATTTTGGTACATTACACATATCTATTTAATTACATGTTTACGTATTCCGATACGTACTTACATAATCAAATACACGCAGTATTTGATTATTTATGAATATGTCTATATACTGTCACACATGCACATTTCAAGTGGAGGATTAATTTAGATCATATTTTATGCAGTGGATTTTATATATATGTATACACACACATACATACACACTACACGCTTCCAAATCAGGGACATGGGTCTACGAAAGCTCAGTTAAGCCTATAGGGGATTGCTGTCTCGTGCTCATCCATTCTAAAGAGAAGTTGCAAAACAAACTCCTGAGACGATATACAATAAAAATTAATGCCGGAGCGTTTAGATAACTTAACATAAACAACGATACTTTGTGTGTGTGCGCGCGCGCGTGTGAAAGAGTAAGGAAGATCGTTATCATTACTGTTGGTATTAGTAGTTTTTGAAATCATATATATCAGTGGTATCACTTTAATTAAAAGGTAAACGCATAGCTTTTATTGTGTAAAATCAAATTTGCAATACAGTAAAGGGAAGTGTGTAATGTGTGTTTGTGTGTGCATAAGATAATATCTGAAGTGATACCATTAATAAATATGATTTAAAACCACTAATAATAATAGTAATGTTAATGGTCTTTCTCTCTCTTTCACATACACTCACACACACACAAACACAGGCATGTTGTATGTGTGGTTATATCTAAGCGCCCTGGTATATATTTTGATTGTGTATCGTTTCAGGATATTATGTAACGTCTCTCTAAAATAGATGAGCACGTAACATTCATCCCTTACAGGCCTAACTGAGTCTTCGTAGACCCCCTTTTTTATTTTTATGCTCTAAGTAATAAAAGTGCAATCTTTATACTCCACTTTATTCCATGCTAGATATCTCCAAAGGGGAAGGGAAAGAAAAGGGTACTTAATTATCTTTTTTAGTAACAGAAATGGCAGAAACAGTACTAAGGAAAACCTATATAACGGCTCCCTATCTCGTCTTATCTCCATAGATTATTTACAAGTCTAAAGTTCCATCACCATTTTTTTTTGTTCCCTTCATCCGTTTTTTCTTTATAATTATAGACGGCTACTTGCTATGTTATATTTCATGTGATAGCCGGTTATGTTATATTGTATGTGATAGCTGGCTGCATCTTACGACAATTTTCTAATATGGACTCTCACTGATAATGCATTCGGCCTATTCAACAGTAATCTTTTTAGAGATCAGAGATAGCCATAAAAGGAGAAGGGGGGGGGGAACAAAGTAACGGAAATAGAGAGAGAGAGAGAGAGAGAGAGAGAGAGAGAGAGAGAGAGAGTGAGAGAGATGCATTATTGATTTTGTTAGTGTCAATCATAAAACTTACACAAGTCGCACAAACACACACACACTGTGCGTGTGTAGCCAATGTGTGAGTGTGTGTGTGTGTGTGAGAGAGAGAGAGAGAGAGAGGTCATATTGATTTTATTAGTCTGAATCATATTTCATTTTGCCGCTTTAGTGGAGAGAGAGAGAGAGAGAGAGAGAGAGAGAGAGAGAGAGAGAAATTCTTCGTCTAATATGGTCTGAGAGAGAGAGAGAGAGAGAGAGAGAGAGAGAGAGAGAGAGAGAGAGAGATTTATTACTTTAGCCTGAGTTGCCATACAGCATTTTCGTTGGAAAGCTAAAGATAGGGGGATAGAGAGAGAGAGAGAGAACTAGAATGTAACCTAGACTATCATATAAGATAACGCATAGAACGTAAATAGATAAATAGACAAATCGATAGTTTATGATTTTCTGTAACCTAGCTTAAATTATCATACATTATACATAAGAGAGAGAGAGAGAGAGAGAGAGAGAGAGAGAGAGAGAGAGAGAGAGAGAGAGAGAGAGAGAGAGAGAGAGAGAGAGAGAGAGAGTTTAACGTAAACTATCATGTAAGATTAGAACTGTAAATAGATAAACAAATCGATACAGTTTATAATTATCTATAATCTAGTTTCAAGTATCATACATTGAACACCAGTGAGAGAGAGAGAGAGAGAGAGAGAAATTACCTTAGCCTAAGTTGCCATACAGTATTTTAGCTCACACACACACACACACATACATACACGCACACGCTCGCACAAAGAGAGAGAGAGAGAGAGAGAGAGAGAGAGAGAGAGAGAGAGAGAGAGAGAGAGAGAGAGAGAGAGAGAGAGAACTTTCTTTTTTTTAGCCTAAATCGCCACACAACGTTAAGCGTTTAGAGACATAACCACAATCATTACTTTTTCTCATGAACTATCACACGCATATGCACACACACATACAGTAGAGAGAGAGAGAGAGAGAGAGAGAGAGAGAGAGAGAGAGAGAGAGAGAGAGAGAGAGAGAGAGAGAGAGAGAGAGAGAGAGAGAGAGAGAGGAATATAATATAATATATATTATCGTTTTCTCCAGGTTGAAACTCCCCGGGTTGTGACGTCATGCGCCCACGACTGCGCGATCCCCCCGCCCTCTATGTAGGCGTCAGTAAACTATTATGCAGTGATGAGTAGACCGACGTAGCGCCAGAGGAGCTCTTTCGTTAAATTCGTAAGTATTACGAATGCGTTGGACGTTGTATTGTATATCGGCGTGACCGTGAGTGTACGGCGGATTTTCGGCGACGTGCAAACCAAAGCGGATTTCGTTCGGCGTCCATTGGACGAAGAGAAAAGTCGTCTTTGTTGTGTGCGTGAAGTCGCCCGTGACCCGGACCGACGAGTCGTTGTGGCGCGCCCATCGCTCCGAGGTGACCCATAATGGTGTTGCTTCTTTTATCTATTTTTTTTTTGTTATCTTTTAATAATTCATTGATCGACGAATTCCTCTGTCGTCGCATTTCGAAGTCGCTGTGAAAGTCTCCTTCGCATTCGGCCTAGCTTTAAGGCATAACGAATTAATATATAGCTTTCTAAAAGGAAGTTAAACCCCCGTCCCTTTCCTCGCTCGCGTTTTCCCACCCCCTTCCATTTAATCTCTCTCTCTCTCTCTCTCTCTCTCTCTCTCTCTCTCTCTCTCTCTCTGAATTAGATAGTTCAAGCGAAAAAAGTATATTGTGGTTCTGTCTTTAAACGAATAATAACATTGTGTGGCGAATTAGGCTAAAAAAAGAAAGTTTTCTCTCTCCCTCGCTCTCTCCTTCTCTCCCTCCCTCGCTCTCTCTTTCTCACCCTCCCTCGCTCTCTCTCTCGCTCTCCATGGCTGTCTCTCTCACTCTCTCTCTCACAGACACACACGGAAATGGCCGCATAAGTTGGCCTACTAGTACTACCTGGCGTTTGTGTGTGTATGTGCGCTCCCATGGCCCACTTTCCCGTCGGGAGATCTGTCGTGGATTAGAATTTTCCTCCCTCGTGTTTTAGATGAAGATTCCGGAGTCGTCTGCCATTTGTCAAGGTATAAATAACATTCCGACTTTTAATTTTTGTTGGGGTAGGGCGGAAAAAGCATCTGTTGGGAATCGAGGTCATTGGCTTTCGGATAGGCCTATGGTTGCGTGTTTTTTACCTTTTGTTTTTATTAGCGTGGTTGGGTTAATATTAATATGCAAATATGGTTCTAGGTCTGATTCATCTTGAGAATTAGCCGACGGCAGGGTTGTTTTTTTGTGGGTGACGCATTTGTGTCATAAGTTTAATGTCGTTCCGATATATTCTGATTCATAAACCTTTAGGTCTATGGCAGGGTGTCGATTTGTGTCGGAAATTTTAGCGTAGGGTATATCGTGTGGATATATTTTAATTCATTAATCTCTGGGCCTATGGCAGGAACTCAAATTTGTGTCGGAGATGTTAGCATACGGTATGCATATGGATATATTATAATTCATTATACTCTAGGCCTATGGCAGGGTTCCCTACCAAAGGTTTTGGTGGCCAAAGGTGGGTGAAGCCTGACCCCAACACCCTATTTACACCTGGTTTTTGTGCAATATACAAAATTTTAGACGATGCTCTTTATTATAGTAGTTGACTGTAGGGGGTTAGTTCTGTCAGTGCACCTCATGTGTCACACTGTAGGCATTACTTTAAGGGTCTTTGCAGCATCCCTTCAGCCTCTTTCATTCCATTTACTGTACCTCTGTTCAAATTCTTTTTCTTCCATCTGACTTTCAACCCTCTCTAGCAACGGTTTCATAGTGCAACTGCAAGGTTTTCCTCTTGTTACACCTTTAAAACCTGCTTACTGTCAATTTCCGTTTCAGTGTTGAATGACCTCGTAAGTCCCAGTGCTTGGCCTTTGGCTTAAATTCTATATTCTCTACTCTATATTGTGGTCATCAAGTAGGCCTATGGCATGTGTATTATTAAAAGTTCACCCAGAATTTCATGGCTTGTGTGGCTGAGCTTAGAACTACCTTAGATGATCACTTATCCACCATAGGACTATATAATTGTCATCTAGACAGAAATTTGTGTGACGTTTAATGTAAGATGAAGCTTGGTGTGACATATGTTGGTAAGGTGCAGCTGGTATATTGTAAGCCCTGCCAAGTTGGGGACCATAAATGCTGGAATCCAGACCCTAAAATATAGGGTGCAAGGGTTTTCTAATTATGCCCCCCCCCTTTTTTTTTTTTTTTTTTTAACTTGAATGGAGGCCCTGTAAGGAAGAGCTCCACATGAACATAATGTTTATTAATGAAATTTTTTTGACCAAACAACAGAGACACAGGTGTAAGCTGTAATGCAGTACAGGTGAGATAACCTGAGAAAAATACCAAAATAATGTGAGAAATTTTACTGTCTTTTGTTTGTTTTTACATTAATCCCCAAGGGGCTGGTACTAAACATGGCAATTTGCCACTGAGCTTTTCTGTATAAAAGCACAAACAAAAAATGGTGAATTTCTTGCATTGTTTTGTTAAACATTTCAAATTATCTCACCTGTACTGCATTGAATGGGCCTACACCCTTTTCTGTATTGTTCAGTCAAAAAATTCCATTAATAAACAATATCCCTGCAGAACTTTTCTTTAGAATTACCACCCTGCCTTTCATTTCTGATATATTTTGGCTGTGGAATGGACTGTCTTACAGACTAGGCAATAATAAGTTCTCAGAGTGCAAAAAGGTAGGACTTTAGTGCCGTAAACCGTTAACCCGGACTACTTTATTTCTCATGAACTACAGTTCGTGTGGTTTGGCTATGCTGTGTATGTCAGTGCTGGGTCAACTTCATTTTTTCAGTTTCACTTGATATTTCTGATGCCTGCAGTCATGTTGGACAGGTCCGGTATTGATGTTTTTGCCTATTGTGAATGGTTGTCCATTTTGATATAAGGCTACAGTAATGTACTGAAGTGTATTATACCTTTACTCTGCTGACCATTATACTGTGTAGGGTCTTGTCAACGAGACTACTTGAACAATATAGGAACATCATGAGAAAACTCTCGTGTGCCTCTGCTGCTTCATTGTTAATTGAGAAAGTTATCATAAGGTTGTCATCTCTCTCTCTCTCTCTCTCTCTCTCAACCCAGTATGTATCCACCTACCCAAGGTGCTAGTACTAAATCTGGCAGAAACTCCCTGGGATGCCATGTTTAGTACTAGTAGCCCCTTTGGGATCAAAGTGTTATATACAGTACACCCATTTCTATATTTTCTATGTTGTATGGTCGACAAATTATATTAATAAACGATATTTTCGTGTGGCTGTCTACTTTTATTTAGCATGAGTTTTACCCTGGACTTTGGCAAAGGTGGATATATATATACCGGGGTAATTTTATTTAAGGCCAAGTAATTGATTAGACACTTTGTTAAGCATACCAGGATAGTCCGTTATTTGATTATCTGCAGAGATCTGAGCCGCCCAGTGAGTGACTACTGTACTCTAAGCTTGCTTTGCAAAGTGGTGACTGAATTTATATCCAGACAGATTTATTTCTGGTGAGACTGTAATTAAAAACTTTTTAAGATTAAAATGTAGTTTAAAAAACTTTGAAAGTTTAAGATTAAAATGCCTAAGGTGAACACCATTATGATAAATGTACGTAGTGGGGCAGTAAGATTATGTTAGTCAGCATTTACTGTTGATAGTACTGTACAGTAATTCTCTGTTATTAAAGAACCGAGTAAACATAGTATGCCCTTAAAATTTTCTCATGGTAACATATTTTTGAAAATAAGAAGTTGCTTATGGCATGATGCTGTTATTCTTATTTTGGCATCATCGCAATTATGATTCAGAATGTGCAACTTCATGGGGGAATGTGCTTCAAAGGCCAGTAACTTGCCAGACAAGGATCATCAGAATGGCATTTTGGGAGAAAAAAAAAAAAGGATTCAAGCTAGTTGAAAATTACAAATATTAATTAAGAAACTAGTTATACTAAGCATATATGAACTGCTTGTGGAACTGTTCACCCAAGACTTTTTTTTTTTTTTTTTTTTTCATTGCTTCCATTTGACCAAGGTTACATAATTAGGCTGAAGTTAAGGCAGTCATACTGTAGGTTTGGGGTGAAGTAGTTTCCATTGTGTTAAAATTATTAGAAGGTTAAGTTTTTTAAGTTGCATTTGCTTTATCTAATACCCCTTTCTCTTTTAATGCTTTCAGGGACCATAATGGAGGACGGACTTCTCAGCTTGAAATGGAACAACCACAAGATAACTTTTTGTGAAATTCTCAGGACGCTAAGAGAGAAGGTGAGTTAGTGTAATTCTGCTTACTCGGTTTCATTGTTTTGGTTTTTAGGGAAATGTTTCACAATGCTTGTAGCCTTCCTTGCAAACTTTTAAGCTCGGGTGGTAACTACAGCACTTTGTCCAGAAAATTATTTCATGCAAGTATCTTATATAGTTGTAACCAGGAATCTTCTGTGTACTCAATTCATCGATTTGTTACCTGAAGGTATTAAACAGTTGATAGTACAGTAAATCTTCAATATTTTAGTTTTGGCATCCATTATGTATTTAGTAAGTGTTGTCTTTTTAGGTAGGCTTAATGTATCTTAGGGAGAAATGTTGTAAGTTGAGGAATAATTTTGATAGAGTGTAAGCAAAGCTCTGGTGCCTACACTAGAAAGCAACCATATTCTCTTCGTCTTCTTGTTAAAGGAGATTTTTACCAACACACTTTTGTTCAAAATTGCTGGTGTTATTAGTATCCAGTGCCAGTCTGAAAGTACAGAGGGAGTTTTTTTATTTATTTTTTTTTATTTATATAACTTTTCTAACAATTTTCCTCCCCTCTTTTCAGTCAAACTATACTGATGCTACTATTGCTGTGGAGGGAAAGTTTTACCCAGTGCATAAACTTGTATTAAGTACTTGTAGCGAGTACTTCGAGGACATTTTTGCTCGTACTCCTTGCAAATCACCTGTGATAGTACTCAAAGATGTGCGTAGTCAGGATATGGATGCGCTCTTGGACTATATGTATTTGGGTGAAGTGAATGTAAACCAAAATGACTTAGCATCGTTACTAAAAACTGCGGAGTGTTTAAGAATTAGGGGCCTAGCTGTACCTGATGAAGAAAACACAAAGTCGAGAAAAGCCCCATCAGACGAAAGACACGATAGCCCACCACCAAAGAGAAGACGTCACGATGAGACGTCTAGGCCAGTCTCCCCGCCACCCTCAGCCAACACTAAAACGCCAACCCCTTTACCTTCACCTGTTCAGCCCTCATCAGCGATCTGTTCTCAGTCATCCCCAGACCACTTAGATTCAGACCCTCCTCCTCATATAGTGAAAGTGGAAATGCAAGAACATGATCATGAAGATGGTTTTAGACAAGACAGTTATGAAGGGTCTGTGAATGAGGAGGGGGGAGGGGATTTTGGGGCAGATGTGTCAAAGGCTGAACACGATCCTGAAAGTTACGGCAGCAGTTCCTTTCCTGGTCCCTCGTTACAACCTGGGGTAAGTTACATCTATGTGTTAGTTTCTGGTCTGTCTTCAGTTTCCTCTTTCGTTATCTTTATGTTTCGTAGAATTTTGTAGCTTTCATTTTGTGCATCCTTTCCTTGAATAATCTGCAGTTTTCATTTAAAGAACTCATTCAAGTTGAATGATTCCAGTCTGTCATGTTCATAGTGAAATAAATCAGTGTTGCGTAAAACAAATTTGGATTTAATAAAGAAAGTCTCTCATACAAAACAGTTCCTGGAGGAATGATTAATTCATGAAATTCAAACCTGGTCTTTTTGGGCTTGCTTAGACTAGATGCTCTGTTGTAATGGGTAGCCTTATGAGAATTAAGGATTAGCTGTGGTTCCTGATCAATGGGAAAATGAGAACTTGTAGTTGAAGTAATTGGGAAGTAGTCTGCTGAATTTTTTCACCATCACCACTACGTTCTAATAAGTAATCACAGCCAACATCTATTTTTGTGTTGGGTGGAAGGGTACTATAGGGTGGAGGTTTTAATTAGCTTTGGATACCTGTTTATATAAACCTTTGAAGTACAAGTAGTTGTTTCAGGCATTGTGAATTGGTGTAGTATTCTTTTTGAGGAATACAGTATATTTTATGAGTAGTGCATGGTTTTTTAGTGGAATACAGTGTTGCTGTAATTTGTTATGCTCATGGAATTATGAATACTGTAATTTTAGTTGCACACTTTCTTGTGCTTCTGTTCTCTAAAAATTTGATTTTTTTTTCTGCAATGTGCCGTAAGAGTACTGCACTGGGCTTGTAATATTGTGTGTACTGTACAGTATTGCTGAACCTCAGTTTTCTTAACCTTGCCAGGCATAGAGATCTACCTGATCATGTTTAAATGAACATTTTTACAGTTCAAAGGAACAATTTGTACTGTATTAACCCTAAAAGAAGTAAGTTTGATAATTTATATATATTCATTGTCGTGTATGTTTTTTTTTTATTGTGGTAAAGATTTAAAGCTGTAAGTTCCTGGGTGGATCCAGGATTTTATTAGAGGGTTTTGCAGCTGGTGATAATTGGCCAAAAATCTGATGGGAAAAATGCAGGTTTTCAACTTTAAATTTGATACACAAAAATCTTTTATGGCATCTGAATACTGTATTCGTTTTCAATTTGTGTACAGATGATTCTGTTATGGATCATTTTCCAGATATATGTGCAATTTTTTTCTGTTTTTTATTGGTAAATTTCAGTAACAGATACAACATTGCAAAGTGGAAAAACTTTCAAGTTTTCCACAAGATAGAGGTATTGTAATTTTTTGTTTAAATTTATAAAAAAAAAAAATGAAATAAGAAATGGAAAATTCATCATGCCTACCAATTTGTATTTTCATAAGCAAGCATTCTACAGTAATATATAGCCTATACAACAAATGATATATGTAAAAATAAAAATGCAAAATTGTTAAAGTAGATTTTCATATTAACTGTCAGCCCAGTTGACAAAATTTTGGTATGATCATAATAGCACTAATTCAGTATATATACATTTTAAAAACTTATGAAGATCCGGTGAAATTACAAAATGTGGCTCCATGCCCCATAGAAAAAAACTGTAAATTTCATCTTTTTATTGAGAGCAAGCATAGTTTGTAATGTGAATGCAACTAAAATTTGTCTTAGGAAATTGACCTTTCTATTTTTACATAATGAAAAAAATTACAAATTGTGAAAATGCCATTGTTTGGATATAACTGAATAGGGTTGAGAGGTCAGTTCCCTGAAGGAAGAGCAATTAAGTGGTAAAGAGAAGTTTAGAGAACTCCAGTTTGAATGTTAGTATGAGGAAAGAAATGAACTGCATTGACCAGTGTAGTTGACCAACAAGCACTTATGATATTGAAACTTACACCCTCCCCCTCTTTTGCAGATTGCATTACTAAATTTTAACTTTTTGGGGGTTTTGGAGAAATGTTGTCTCTTATTTGTGAGGTCACTTTAGAAATTTTCCAAACCAGCATAACAAATGAAAATTGAACTGCTAGTGCAGAGTATCCTAATATAGCTTTGAATAAAAACTCACAAGATAATGATTAAATTTTGCTATAATATGAAAAGGAAAAGGACATTGCCCCTCATACTACAATAAAATCAGTAATTATAATTTTTAATTTTCTAAAATGAGTTTTATGCTTTTGGCCCAAAGTATTGGTTGATTTGAGAAATATGAAGGTAAAGGTTACAATATTTCTTACTAACCTCTTAGATATTAGAAAAGCAATTAGAATAGCAGTTGACTACAAAGCAGATAGTAACAATACAATAGTTTAGGTCAACTGTCAAACCAGCTCTTATTGCCTCTAGTGTTGATGCTGTGTTTGTTGTCTTTGTAGCTGCTGTTCTGTCATTTATATAGTGTGCAGCATCAAGTTACGATGCCAGACATCAAGTTACGGCGTCATAAGTGCCGTTAAAAGGCCAATAATGGCGAAAAACCAACTTACAGCAGAAATCAACTTACGGCTTGGCGGTGGGACGGATCCCCTACTGTAAGTCGGTGACACACTATATGCTCCTTTGTGGCATCATGTCATATAGGTAAAACACCAATTTGACTAGATAAAATTGGTAAAAAAAAAAAAAACCAAGACAGTATCAAAAACCTTATTTTTAATGTGCAAAGGGAAAAAAATTGAGTAACAGCTCAGACTACAGTAAGAGTGACATGGAAATGTCAATAGTACTTTAACTCATTTTTGATGCGTTGGTGTTTTCATCTTTTTAGCCTGCTGATGCCTGCAGGTCTCCAGAAACTAAATCTGTTATGAAATATCTTGTCAGTTTCACTGGTTTTGAAATTGGTAAATAAAACCATGAAATGGGTTTCAATATCATAAATTTGTTGTAAGGCTTGTGAGAATGAAAGACTTTTCTTAAGAAATTCACTTGATCATATAGTGGGATGAACTGATAATTGAAATTGCTAACATTCTAAGGAAAGGCAGAGTCCCTACTTTCTCAAAAAATCAAGCATACCTACGTTAATCGCAAAACACTCAGAAAATGCAACACTGGTCTAGAAAGTGGACACACTGAAATAATGAATGGACTGCAAAAAAAAAAAGCTTGCCGGCATTCCTGGAAAGTGCAACTAAGTTGGTCCAATGATTGTTTCACAGAGCATGAGAGTGAAGCTGCTATTAAACCGGACTGGGCATACACAGTAGTGACCTCTCAATTTGTTAATCAGGCAGTGTGTGATTAATGGAATTGCAGTGAATTTCACCATATGTATTGTCATTGCACAGGAATAATTTTAGTTATAAATACCCTCAATAAAGCACTTTGCTAAATCCATGAAATTTTAGAAAAGAAATATATTTTTTCATGAGTAAAAATGACAGCCACATGGAAATGAGCGACTGTACTGAAGACATTTCATTTTGAAAGGTTGATTGATTCCATTTGTATGACATCACAGTTGTTTTCAAAGAGAAGTGTTTGATTGGGCATTGTGGTGAGGGTGACTGTTAGTTGTGGAATACAAGAGAAAGAAGTAATTCTTGTTGGTTAGGGATCTCAGAAACTGGAGAAAAGGCCATTCCACTCATGAGGTAAACCTAAGTGATGAGTGAGTGGTGATGGAGTAGAGTGTAGTTAGAAACATAAGAAGAGGGCAAATGAGAGAGAAAAGAAAGGTTGGATTTTACATTAAAATATAATGCTGCCACAAGTGCCTAGGCCCTAAATACCATATTAAACAGTGTATACATGGAAACTTTTTTGTAACAATAACGGCCTATAGGTAACAAACTTCCCATTTAAACTTGTTCAGATCGCTGCCACATTATCATCATTATCCCTATATAAGCATGCAGGACGTAGGTTTGAGATAGAGAGTGCAACATCCAAAGGGTTCAGACTTTTCATCTTGACCTTCTTTAATATTGTATTACCTTTATCATTGGTGGTATGGTGTACAAATTGGTAACACTACAGACATAACAACTATTTATACCTAAGAGGAACCTTCAGAACGAATTTGCATTTGTGATGGTTCAGGAATGAATTGTAATTTAACAAAAGCTGAAGAAAAATCTGAAAAGGCTACCTTTCTTTAGCCTAGAATACCAAAGCCGCCTGTTATTTGGTTAGCTTTGATGATGACAAGTAAAACTAATATGATAGTGTAATAATAGATTGCTTTGGGAAGGGTATAGTTAGTAATTGTTCTGGGAAGGTTACAATAGCAGGAGGTTTGGTGTCATTGACTGTTGGTGTTCTTTAAAAGATTCTGTACACACTAGTGAGAATAATTAGTTTAATTTGTTAGGCAAAACTTCATATATTATATATAGAATAAATGGTAATGCATATCATACAAAAATAAAAAGTGAAATAGGAATGTTTTTACAGCTGGAAACAAAACATGTATGTTACCACATTTCATTCCCCCAGATGTATTTTGTCAGAAAAGGTCAGATTTTTTAAGGTAATAACCTAAAACTGCATATACACACACTTGTCACCTAATGACTGATTTCATACCTGTAACTTGGTAAGCGAATTTGTGAATAAGCAAGGAGTCCCCATTTCCCACTCCCCGTAATCTCCCCTAGTGGATAATCGACCAGTGACAGTGAATATATGAGCGCTTAAATTTGCAATCGGAAACAAAATTGTTTTAATATAGTAAATTATACCCTGTGTTAAAATGAGATTTTCAGTAAGTCAAATTAAAATGTTATGCAAGCATTTTGCTATGATGTTCATTGTCATTAATAGTAAGGAAGGTTGATGAATTTTCGGTTTTGAAAGTTAGTGGTGAATCTGTAGGAGTTGGCATTGGCATTGGGTAATCCTTTTCTATCAGATTTCATGTTTAGATATCCCTGCTAGACTGGGTGTTTTTTCAAGATTTATGATAATTTTTCTTAGCCTTTATTGCAGCATTTTTTAATGAGTGTAATGCTCAGGCTGTCTGATTATTTGGATGTAAATTTTAGAAATTACATTTTCTTGGCCATAGTAGTTTGTCACCTTTAAGTTCTCTGAAGTGTGATTTTGCTTAAATTTGCGAATTGGGTGGTTTCTTGTAATTTGTGCTCTGTCACTTGCAATTTCCTTTAATTACCAGTTACTTGTTGTAATGAGGAAGAACTGGTTAGTGTTATATGATTTAGACCCTTGTTAACTTAGTTTTGACTTGTGATATGATCACTGCCATTCGTGATATGATCATTACCATTCCTCTGCATACTTAATTTTCGGGGGAGGTTGTATCTTGTTAATTTCCTCATTATACACATACTCTTGTCCTATGTGCTCAGTGTGCTGTGGCCAAAGGTATTGTTCTTGGTCAGTAAGAGACTGCTTGGACTGGATGATGGATTTGTTGTTTTTCTTTTGGACATTGTTTCCTGTGGGCTCTCTTTGTGTTGCTGCTATGACTGTTCCCATACTGGCAGGAGCTAAATTTCCTCATCCTGCATGTATGGTCATTACTCCATGGGCCCTCTGACTACAACCTGGACAATATGCCCTTGCCTTCCGCATCTTGTTTCTCCTTCTCTGATGGAATCTCCCACTTCTTCCACTAGTGTTTTTCCATGGTCCTGCAGCCATTAGCAATATTGTGTGTATGAACTTGGCTTTCCTTGGTCCCCAACACTGACAGGTCTTTCTGGTTATGCAGGAAGGGTATAGGAATAGGTATGGTCTGGGAATGGCTCCTTACTTAGCATTCTGATCCTGCTGCAGGAGTCACCCCCCAGACATAAAATTTCTGCTGCCATGGCTGTGGCTTCCTTGCCTTTTATGATGTTTGTGATGCTATCCCCCTGACACCCTTCTTTTCCCATGCTGTATCATGAGTATTGAAGCTGGAACCAGTTGTTATGCCATATCTCTTAAAAGATATTCTTCTCCCTGTAGCTAGACCTTGTGACTCGAAGTCCACTTGACCTGTTTTATTACCTAGAGTGCCAGTGCCAGAACCTGTCGTCATGCTGCATCTGACCGTATGACCCTAGCCCACTTAACCTTGCAACTGACTGCAGTGATTAAGTCCTGCTGAGATCATTTTAGATTGCTGGATGATTGATCATTATCGAGCTCCTCAAATGATCTCACCAGCAGGTCCTTTTCAGGAACTGCTGGCAATCTAGTAAGGTACTCCTTACATCTCCTCTTGCTGGGAAAGGTTTATTTATCTCAAGGTTAAGGTTTGGAGAAACCTGGTGAGGAACTAACTGAGGATCTCTATCTTCAT
>NC_089741.1:24961491-25011491 GCF_040412425.1 Macrobrachium rosenbergii
TTGCAGATAAGGACGGTACTGTTGTATTGCTACTAGGGGTTTTAAGACCTGTCATTATTAGCAGATGATAGTTGCGCACCAGCTCTTGTCATTTCTATTGACGAGGAGCTTGCCCAGGATGGGATCACTCGGTCATCTAGTTCCATAGGGATTAGTGTGATTGTCATGTTCCTTTAGTTCTTTGGGGCTTTAAAACCTGTTCTTTATGATTCCTCTAGATTTCTCTTGTTTTATTGTCTGTACTTCACAGTTCTTTAGTTATGCAGGTTATTAGTCTGTTCTTCTAGTCCTGTAGTCCTTCACAGCTTTACAGTTTGTTCTTCACAGTCCTCTAGTTCAGCAGGTTTACAGTTTGTTCTTCATGGTTCTTTAGGTTTTCAAAGCTTTATAGTTTGTTGTTCTTGTCCAATATAGTGTGTTCTTCAGTAAGTTATTAAGGATGTTACCATTTTGTAGAGGGTATCTGGTTCCTCATGGTTTTAGTATGTTCTTCAAGGTCGTCTCCTGTTCTTAAGAGTTTTACCTTCATCTTGTTCTGGTAATTCTGCAGTGTTTTAGCACCCTGTTTGTAAATAGTGTGCTCTTATAAACTTTGCCTTCGACATATGCCATATGTGGTAGAATGCTCGGGAACTGATTATATTTGTTGGTAAAGAAGGACGTTCTTTCCGTTAAGGGTCCATATGTTTTCCTTCATTTTGGCAGACACAGATTGAGCTGTCCCTCAAGTCACCTTTTGGATCTTAGGTTAATTTGCCATTTGTGCTCTTGGAAATTGGCTTGGGAGTTACTTCAATATCAATACATGAAAATGACCTTGCATTTTGGGTGAATCTTACTCTGATTAGTTTGGCATGGATCTCATGAAGTCAAGGAGAGGGGAACCAGCGGGTATTTTGTCCGTGCCATCTGCCAAGGTATGGCTACCAATGAATCTGTTATTAATAAGGGCTAATTATATCCAGTATGCAAAACGAAATGCATCAGTCAGGTACCATTAGTTTCAATCAGTTGTTTTGTAGGTGAAACACTTTGTGATGACAGTAGGTTATCAAAGAACTATAGAGAGTATAATAATCCCAGGCTGCATTATGTGAGATTTGCACTAGGCTAAGACCAAACACCTTCTCAAATAATGATTTGTTCTTTGTTGTCAAATTGCCATAGCTGAGTTTGTTGGGAGCATTAGTTTACTTCCTCCAAATGGTCCCTATTCGTGGAGAATTTCAGGAAGCTGTTCTTTATCTGGACACAGCTTACGCAAGGCCTGTTTGAATATTGTACCTTTTGAAAGGGGTTGCTCACCTTAAAGTTTCCAAGTAACAGCATAACAAAATACACCTGAAGCTTTATACTTCGTGTTTGCCTTATTTTGTTCCCAGAGTAGAGAACTGTAGGAACCACTGTCAGTATGCTGATGCAGTGTGCCGTTTTTTTAAAGATATGCTGTTGAAGTAAGTTTTAAAACATTTTCGGTAGATATTGTCTGATATGGTTTTCATTAATGATAATCATGTTAAAATGATAATGTTTACATTAACATTTCAGTTACAGTCATAATAGTTACAGACATGTTAGGCCTCATGGCTGGTTTCATTTAGCTGTTGGGCTTAGTGTTTTTAATATATTACTGTTGATATGGAAATCCATCTCACTGGTCTCGATCAGTCAAGATTTAGAAAATCATCCTTGCTTTCTCCCTTCTGACCACTGGTACTGCCTCTTGTTTCATCCACTTTTTTCTTTTTTGAGACTATACTGAGTGTGCATTGCCTATATCCCAGGATTGCCATTATTAGCAGTACTCTACAGTGCTTTTCCCTGCCTGGTCAGTCTTCTAGCTTGTTCATATCTTCCTGGAATTGCCTCTGTTGGTTGTAAGCCCCTTGGCTACTGATGCGTTTCAAGAGACAGATAGTGTAGGGACAGTTCTTTGCACGTAAGTGACTGTGGAAGGCTGAGACATTGTTCCCATTCAGGCTAGCAGTTATTGCCCTCCTGATTATTGAACCATGGAGTTTTTGTGCCACTATGTCATGTCTCTCACCAGCTCCTTCAGTTAGTGTAGTCCTTTTCTTTGAATAGTAGAAAGAGAGACTTCTCTTTTGTGGTAAGTTGGCATTGGCTACCCTAGACCAGAGTCCTGTGGATCACTCATTTTCATCAAGAACAGTGTTTTAGTTGCCCCTCTCACTCAATGCTCAAGGTTGCCTTTGTACCAAACAGTCGTACAAAAGTGTTCCTTTTCAGTAACACTAAAGCAGGCATTTTGAAGGTAGAAGACCTTATTCTCCCTTGCCCCCTAAGAATGTTTTTCCAGGTGAGTTTGGTAGAGATAAAGGTAGGGTTATTTCTCAGATCATGCATCATCTGTTGCTGGCTTGTCTTCTGATTTACTGGATGAAATTAATGGCTATTTGGGCAGACATGTGTCATTGATGTTCTTTGACATGGAAACCTTTTGTCCTTGTAGTGATAAATTCTCCCCCTCCCCCTCCCCCACCCAAAAAGCCAACGTTTCTGTTCTTTTATTAGCAACTTAGAAAGGAAGGTTTTGGGCTTACATTGCAAGGTCAGAGCCTCAAGTTGTATACGTTGGGAAATTCCTTGATGCTTCACTTTCCTTCTGTGGTCTTTATGATACCAAAGGTAATTGGAGGCTGGTCTTTGAAGTAAATCCCTCTCAAGTTTTTTGTATGTTTGCAGTCTCTCTCTCTCTCTCTCTCTCTCTCTCTCTCTCTCTCTCTCTCTCTCTCTCTCTCTCTCTCTCTCTCTCTCTTTGTGTGTGTGTGTGTGTTTGTGCGCGCGTGTGCATGTGTGCTTTGAAAAAGTACTTTTGGGTTGTCAAGTCCTGTCTGTGATGTGTTAGCCTGTTAACCACCCTCGAGTCTTCATTTAGGATTTCATAAAAAAATTTTTAAGTTATAATAAACATTTTATGTAATTATATATATATATATATATATATATATATATATATATATATATATATATATATATAAGAGAGAGAGAGAGAGAAAGTTTTGTTAGTAAAAATTTTATCTGGGACTTGGTGGAACCTAGTGGTATTTTTATCTACAAGCATTTTTAGTTTAGAAGAAATGGGTATTTATGAGGTAATTTACATACTGTATAAAGTCAAGTTTGGTGGTGATATTGTAACATTTAGAGGATAGAGGACCATTCCTGGGAATAAATCTTTGACCTTGAAAAGCAACAGAGCTTGCTTTCCCCTTGTAGGAAGCCAAAGCAATGGGGTCTGATAAACAAGTATGCATCTGGCAAGGGAAATATAGTGGAAATAAATGTTTTGCCATACCAACATCGGATCCTGACTAGGTGGACAGTTAAGAGCTATGTGGATGTGGTTTCCCAAGATTTTTTATTAAACCTCAAATCTTTGTCAGCACTGAAGTCAGCCATGGTGATAGAAGACCTGCAAGATAACTGTTGTATAGGCCTTAATAGGCACCACAGGAATGAGAATTATAATTATCAGAATAATAGAACTGGACAGATCAAGATGTTTGCTACACCAGCCAGTGAATGTACCCTACTTCGCTTTGCATTCTGGTCTGGTCTCCAGAAAGTCTGTCTTGCAGGTGATGGTAGATGATTTTCAAACTTGAAGGTTTGGACTCCAGCTTAACTCTGCATCAAGGCATTCATGAACATCAACAGGAGGAACTAGGGAGTAGTCTTCCACAGATTATATCATGTTATGACCACTTGGCCCTTGGAACTTTCTTCAAGGTTGGAGTTGGAACTGGTCATCTCTCAGGCAAGCACAAAACTGAACACCCCCAGGCCAGCTGCAATTGAAGGGAGGGGATTTGGAACACACTTGGGAACACCAGATGATTAATAAGGACCTGGCCATTGTACAAGAGCTGCTTCGAGAATGCCAAAACCCCTTTGATAAATTCTCTATCGTGTTGGAAGGTTGCACTGATTCCTTCATTTTATTGGTGACCATGCCAAGATTACTCAGTGTCATTGAAGTTATAAAGTCTGACTTCATCCTCTTGCTCTGGAGGCCTAAAAAGTGACAGGTCTGGAACTTTTGAAGGTGCCAAATTCAGCCAGTAATTGAGGAACTGAAGATACTGTACTTCTCTTTGGCAGGACGACTCAGCATATGGAAGTATGCAGCTTGGAGGTACAGGGCCTGGTAATAGGTCTCCTTACCATTTCAGTCTCTTATCTTGAAATGTGTCAGATCAGGAAATCAGTGAGTGGGTTGAGATAGGTCTCCAGACTCCCCCTGTTACTTTCTTGCTGACAAGGTGAAGATGGTATAAGCCCAGTGACCCTCATATTACTTTTTATATAGCCTTCTCAACAGTGGAATCCACCTTGCAATGCCAGGCCAGAGGTCATAGTGAATTACACCAATATAATGCAAGAGTCACTCGTTGATTTGACAAGGGGCCTTGTCTCCAGGAGCAGCAGGAAATGTCTGAGGGAGACCATTGGTGACATGCCCTACTGGAGGAAGCCCATTTATCTTCTTGACCCCCTCGGGAAAAATCTTTTGAGGTTAGACAGCATTCTTGATTTTTGGAAAAATGGGGAGCAAAGTCTCATATTTTGAAATTGTCAAACTCTCACTTCTAGAAATTAATGTTGTTGGTAGTTGTCTGGAAACCCAAGGTGCTTGGGCACTGGATTGTTAACGGTATTTGAGGAAAGGGAGTGGACAGTCTTTATTTATTGTAAAGGTTCCGTGGGAGAAAAGAGGCCAAGTAAGTCTGCATCTGTCTGCTTTGTGACCAAATTGAGCAAAATTAACAACCACCCAATTACCCTTGGCTGTTCCATTCAAAGCCCAATTCTTGTATAACAGAAAGGAGGCCAACATCACCTAGAACCCACACTTGCTTGTTCAGGATGGCTAGGATTTCCCAATCAGAATTTCATTCAAATATGCTTCCAATGGAAAAAGAACTGCCTATGGATAGGAGGAGGGTGGGATAGCATTTTTGATGACTTTATTGGCTGCCAAATGTCAGTTAACCATCAAAATATAATTCTGAAATCCGTAGAATCTCAGCATTTCTTAGACAGTGAATATAAGGTGATTTGTACCTAATATTTGTTTTTGCCTGCAAAAACTCATTACATATGTGTGCCATTTTTTACATGGTGTACCATGCCCTTCCATGGTAGGTCAAACCTTAGGAAAGAGCTTCCATTTTCTGCCTTCAACTCAGCCACAGGAGCCTCTCTTAGAGGTTAGAAGGGTTCTTATTACTGAAAATACCTCGTACCCAATTCAAAATCTAGGAGAAAAATCCTGTGAAGCCTCATCTTGCAAAAAAAAAAAAAAAAAAAGCCTGAATTTCTTCAGTGGATGCCTTGTCTGAGTCTTCAACAATGGAAACCCTGTCTTTGTCTGGATCAGACCTTGCTTTCTTTGAAGATATATAGGATGTCTGTGAGCATAGGTGGCACCGGAGGAGACATCTTGGACAGAGGTGACAAGTGATTTGACAGCTTCTAGCCATGGGTAGCTGAGCAGACCATGTGAGCAAAATGTTATTGCTGGTAGAGGTGGTCCTTAGAAACTATCGCAGTTGACTCTATTGTGTCTCATAAGAGTGAAATAAAGGCATACCAGCAGGCAGGATGGAACGCTCACAATTAGGTCACTTGATCTTTGATACAAACCCAGTGAGATTGAAATTTCCCATCACATGCCAGTAAATAAAGTACCATATATGAAAGAAAGTTTCTAATGAAACAAGCTGGATTGATAATAGTGTATTACGTACTGTATTTGAGCTCTGTAAAAAGTTTTAAGTTAAAATCTTTATGGATAGTCTTTACATAAAGTGCACTTACATGAATTAGAAGTCTTTTTAAATAATTAGCCTACATGACTAAAGACAGTAAAGGTTAAATGCTGTTTTGTACATCTCCCCAATTAAGCCCACACTTGCAAAAAACTATAATTACCAAGTGAAGCAAAGACTCTAGTAAGCTTGACACTTAAATACAGGCTTGTTGAGTGCAAGTCACTGAAGCAATCTAAGTGGGAAGGGCAGACTGATGAGAAAAAAATTCATGGGATGAATTCTGTTGAGTAAGAATGAAATGAACATGAACAAGATGCAACTAATCTCTGGAATATGTTTTTGAACATCAAGACTGCCGTCACAAAATTTTCATGATATGTGAAGATTAAGATTGAGAATGTTGTAGGATGTTGACCAACAGGAATGTTCAGTCATCATGGAGAAAAGGGTATTGATGACAATTTGGAATAAAGGTAGAATATGATGAGCGTAAATGCAAGGGAAAGAAATTTTTCTGGTGCTGAACAGTAAACTATGAAATCCGCTTTAATGATTATCAGCTAAACTAGTGGAACATAGCATGTGATTATGTTGAGCTATTTGTAAGTAGAGCTGTTGAAATTGAAGAAAATAAGGTAGAGAAGAAAGTTGTATTTTAATAGGGTACCACTGTATTGAATAAAACAGATTGAACCTGCATCATGGACAGTGATTACATATAATTAATAGAAGTCACATTTTGTGTTGCTCAGATCTTGGAAGGTAGAAATAAGAGAAGCTGTAGGTAATACACCTTAGAAATTAATTGGATAAATATCACTTTATGGGTTATTGGATCAAGTAATTTTCCTCATAGTAAAGTTGCCCACGTTGGAAACATATTTTACGATCTATGGAAACGAGTTATAGCAGATAATCACTTCTAAATACTGTATGCTTATTATCAGATGATGTCAGAAGTGGACTTTCTTCACCTCAGAATTTTAGGCCGTCATTTTTGCAAATGTGAAACACTGCCTCTCTTCAGCCACCTCCAAAGTGTTTATGTATAATTTTTCATTGTTACTTGCCAGAATGAGTGTTCTTGGACCAAGACACTTACAGTGCTCTGTTAAGTATACAGTATGAGTCTCTGTTGAAAGCGTTAATATAAATCGTTAGTTGAGAATTTAGTTAACTGAGGATTTTACCGAGCAGAACATTGCTTGTAGAGAAAAATTTTTTTTTTTATAGGATACAGGATGGTGAATTCATTCTCATGACATGGTTTTGACAATTAGTATTACACTGCTATGTTGGGTATTTCAAAGACTTGCAAAAGGATAGGGAGGAATAACAAGGTAGTATTTCATAATTTCTGTAATCTGGTGCATTTCCAGAATTGATTTGGTGTTTGTTCCATATGAAGGGCTCATTTTATAAACAGTTAGTGACAAGTTGCCTTCATTGTGGTGGTGTTGATCTTTCGTTTCAGTAGGTTAATTTCATGGGAAAACAAAACTTACAACGTCAGGATTTTGTAAGGTTAGATGATTCACATGATATAGTAATTTACATGAATTTTACCCATGCATCCAAGGGAGTTTCCTGACGTCACTGAAGAAGAAGTAATGTTCAGGCCTACTGTTAAGGTTGGGTTTGAGGTTGACTTAGATATAAGGACACACCATTTACCTCTTATTGATAAAGTTGTGCCATTCCTAATAGCCTTTTTCTGGGGGTTGACTCTTAATACCATTAAAATGTTTTACCAGATTGCTGGCAGAAGATTTATTAATCTGAATAATGTAATAGTATGCACTGCTTAATGGTATCACTAGTTGACTCCCAATGAACATTTTTAGATGTTAAGGTGCTATTTGCTGATCTTGTCAGTCTCGTTGTAAATCTTAATATTGTACGCTGCTTTTGATGTCCATTCATGTTCAGTTAACAAAATTATGTATAATTTAAATACTTCAAAAAGTGTATAGCTAGTCCCAAATTTTTTGGAGAATTAAAGTTCATTGCTTGAAGCTCTGAGATTGAGTAGACTGACGAGTATCAGATGATGGTTGGTGTGGGGTGCTTTATTCTATCATACGGTAATTCATGGACCTCTGTGGGTGGCGGCTCTGTACACAGTAGTTTCCACTTTCCTTTTTTATCTGTATAATTGCCAGCTTTACGTATGCTCCACATCATGCAGTGGATTTGTTTTATGAAATGTGTAATGAAATGCTGTATGAATACAATATTTTAAAAAAATAAAAATTAAAAATAAAGACACACATGCTACATCGTTAAAAGGAAAACAGTTGAATTCGAAATGGAGAAACTATTGAACTTGAAATTGTAGACTGCATGCTCCCTTTATGGGAGGAACAGTGTTGAAAGTTACCTTATCTTAAAAAAAAAAAAAAAAAAAAAAATCTGAAAATGCATTTGAGAAAGGGGGAGTATAAATGCAATATTTATTAGCGTTTAGCCATGCTTTGCACTGGGAAGGTTTAAGTTACTTTGTATTATGTTAAGATTTTGTATTAGGTTGTACAGGTAGTTTTTTTCTTTTTTTGTTTTGTTTTTATAGGAGCCAAGATGTTTGTCATAGGTTGCAGTATTTTTTTATTGCGTTACAAATATACACACTGTACAAGCTCCACCGAAGTTTTTGTGTACATTGAGTTTGTGGTGTAAACTGCACTATATATTTGTTACCTAACATAAGAGCATAAAAAGAAGCTGAATATGATAGTTAAGGTACAACTGTTGTTTCAGTCAATTTTAAAGTGTCCATGTATTGGAATGGCAGTGAAAAACAAGTTTATGAGAGTGGCAACAATTGGTGCTGAGAGTGCGGTTTTTTCTTCAGGATGGTTGGTCTGATGGGGGCTTGGAGAATAGCAAGGGTCTGAAAAAAGGTGCTGTATCAAAGGCACATTACTGCTACATATGCTTCAAGACCTTCCGTAGTCAGACAGACTTGGCACGGCATAACAGAACGCACACAGGTGAAAAGCCCTACCAGTGTCCATATTGCCAACGATGCATGGCCCAAAAAGGGAACTTAAAGGCTCACATCAAGAGTGTCCACAGCAATAGGGTTTGCCCAATTTAACCCATACCACTGCTGATGCTGAGGATGAGGATTCCAAGCTATAGATTTTGAATGCAGTTCAAACTACTGTATATAGTGTTATTTTCTTATGTTTGAAAGAGCTTTTGTTGTCCTAGCAACAAGACAGAGAGTGACTCGGATTTGTTCTCTCTTGTAGGAGCTCTCTGGAATGATGTGTGGACAGCTGATGCAGACGCAAGATGACAATGGGGGTTGCACAGAAGAGCTTTCAGAGCTTCCTGTTTTGAGTGGTACGTCACAGATGCGCTCAGGAAATGACTCAGGGATGTGTGGAATCACCCAGCAACCAGTGCCATTGCCTTCTTACCAAATGGTCAGTGTTTCTATGCCTTATCATACACTGTCCCAGAGTTCTAGGCCAGCCTTGCGTTACCACTGCACAGTCTGCCCTAAAGGATTTAGGAGCAAATTGGATGTCGAGAGGCATATTCGTACCCACACTGGAGAGAAGCCATTCACATGCCCGTACTGCCCACATCGGTCAGCAACAAAGGGCAACCTAAAAGCCCACGTAAAACACATACATGCAAATATTCAGCAGCCATTATTGTGAAGGTGAACTTGTTGTTGTGTTTTTGCAGTGAATTTCTCATCAGAACTAATGAGAGGAAATCTGCGAGAGATTGCCAAAAGTACTCTTGTTAGTGTTAGAAAGGATTGTGATATCAAAGACTTTAAAAAAAGATAGGATGCTTTCATGATACATCTTTAAGGGCAAATTAATTCAGTGACCCAGATATGCATTGGTGTTCCAGTCCACGTTTTTCAACTTACTGGATTTCAGTTTTTCTTTTAATATTAATAAGGCCTTCTGGACTCCAATTTTTCTTTGTAATACTTTACAGTGTTTTAGTTTTACCCATTCAGCATCCTGTGTACGGTACATTTGTTTTCGAAAACGAAACTGTTAAATTCTAAATCTGTAATCAGTCAGTGTTGCAGATTTACTTAATATTTTATTTTAATCTATAGAGATAAATCACTGCCCTGCAGTGGTTTTACTTGGCATTTTTATGTTGAAGCATTATGATTTGTGAGTACAGTTTGTACTTCACCAATTTTCCCTGTAACCTTATAGTTACCATGTCATTTTCTATGTACAGTACTGTTTAGAATCCACTGAATTTGTAATTTAAAAAAATATATGCATTGCAAACATGTTTGCCTTTCTATAAGAATCTTTCCTCATGAGGTTGTTTCCTTTACAAACAAATGATCTTGATTTTTTTTTAATATGGGCTATGAACCTTGATTTATTTATGCTGTTGCATAGGTTAGCTTGTTACAGAGCATCATACCATTTCCGTCTCTTGCTGGTTAGTGGGTTATAATTCTAGAAGTTTTGAAAATTTCAGTAAAACTTGATTTCCTGGAAGAATGAACTGTTGTGACAAGTATGCAGCTCTTGGAAGGTTCTGGTTTGCAGTGGATGTCACAAAAATGATTTCAACATGAATAGGTTATTGTTGCAGCTAAGTGTTTTTTAGCAATGTGGTTAGATTTTGTTTCCAGAAGCAAGTACTATGTGTTGAACAAAGCAAGTACCATATTTTTACCATACCTGGGCCATATACTGTATGTGATGTACCCATTGAATTTTAATTTGTTTAATTTTTCAGCATAGCACTCAAGCTCTGTATCTGATATAGTAATAGGCCATTCTTTGTCATCATAGTGGCAGAGGTGTATGAAATTTGGGTATGATGCTGGTTGAATGTTTTACTGCTGTTGTGAACGGGATGTTTGTTTACAATATACTCATTCCTAGTTTTCAGTTATTGATAACTTTTCCAAGACTGACAAAGTGTTAGCATAAAGCTGCTCATGATTTCTGGGGCAAATCTGGGTAAGGGGAAGTAAAAAGTGGAAGACAAATGCTTGCATACCATTATACTGTATTTGGTTCATAAGTTTGTGGTATAGTATGTGATTGTAGGATGACAGTGTCCCTATATTTATTCAGTAGTCGTTGTTAGGATCTGGCTCCTCTGATAATGCAAATGGTATGGTAGTAGGACATTTGTTTATAAAGATTACATGTAGCTCAGAAATTGACTGTTATTTCTGTGATTAGTTGTACTGGTTGCAAATTGTGTAGTAAAAAAAAAAAAAAAAAAACTTAACAAAGTCTTGGTAATATTATAGGATGGAAAGCACAGGTGAATTGAATGAGGACTCACTGCTTCACCATTCTTGTGATACAGTTATAACCATATTCGAGATGAGCAGCATCAGTGCTTGATAAGCTGTAATTCAATTCTAGCGAGATATATCCAAACAGAAGTATCCATAGGTGAAAAGCGTTACATTTACATCAGCTCTTGAGCTTAAACTAGACACATTGTTTACTGTTAGTAACCTGAAAAACTCATAGTAAAGCAAAATATATTTGACACATTGTTTACTGTTAGTAACGTGAAAAACTCATAGTAAAGCGAAATATAAAAATTATCTTGGTATCTTAGAAAGGTTGAAAGAGTATTGCTGTCGAGTGTCCTAAATGTGTTGGTGTTGTTTGGTGAGCAGCATTGAGGTTGAAAACTCGGGAGCATTAGAATTTGGATTACCATATTTCCTGGTGTTGAAGATGCTATTTTCTTCCTGAAATAAGTCTTGGTATTTATTGTCTGTCTTACAGGCTGAAGATTGGTTTTCATGGGACTGTTTTAACCACAGAGGAAGGTAGTCTTTGTTAGACAGTAATCAGAATTCCTTTATATGATCTGAATGGAGTAGGTTCTTGTTGTTATTCAGAGGATGAACTCCATTCATATGGAACAAGCCCACAGGGGCCATTGACTTGAAATTCAAGCTTTCAAAGAATGTGTTCATTAGAAAGAAATAGAGGAAGTAAAGGGAAATACAGAAAGATCTCTAGTTAAAAAAAAAAAAGATTAATTGATAAATAGATAAAAACGGATTAAAATGCAAGGCGAATAGTATTAGGTTAGTAATGCATTGCATCTTTGCTTGAACTTTTGAAGTTCCAATTGCATGACATCTGCAGGGAGACTGTTCTGCAGTCCAGCGTTGTGAGGAATAAAGGACCTATGGAACTGAGTTTTACAGTGAGGCATGTAAGGTATTTGGTTAGAATATTAAATTAACAAAAGTATCACAAAGTAAAAAAAATTCAGTATACATGAGTTTTATACAAAGGTTGATTCCCGTGAGTTATATACAAAGACTCATTCCCTTGCAGATTACATTAGTATGACCCATATTTTAACCTCTCGAACAACCCTGACTGAAGGGCACAATAATACATATTAGCCATTAACTAATTTATCTTTTTCAGTCACACACAGACATGGAATTAAATGCCATTTATTTTTTCCTTAATATAGTGAGGGAACTTAATGACTCGAGCTTTTTTTTTTTTATGACTTACTACCTTAGATGTTGGTTGGTTGTATCCAAATCTACAAGTAGTGATTGTTGTTCCCACAAGGTATTCAGGGGTTCTGATTTTACTTATTCAACTGTAGATTTAAGAGGTGATATTTCATTTTTTTTTTTTTTCATTGCCCCTAATTCTCTCATTGCCATGCACTGCTACAGCCATTCAGTCACGAAGTGACCCCATCTATGGTTGCTTTGTTTTGGAATTGAAGCAGGAAATATGATGGTTTGAAAATATATAATTGCACTAGAAGTTTTAAATTATATTTTGCTGTAATTTAAATAATGGTGACAAAAGAAATCTTGCTGCTGATGTTACGGGTCGTTTTGCCGCTTAGTTTTTCCTTTGTGTATCATTTGATATTTACTGGATAGGTTTTCCACAATAATAGATTTGGACATGAATCCCATTGTGTCATATGATGAGTATTGTAAATTGTGGCAAGAAACAGTGATGCAGGAATTTAAAATTGAATTTTGGATTTTCTGGTGTCAGGAATTTTCAGGCTAAAACAAAAGTTTCTTTGATTTTACAGTATAACAGGTTTGCCTTTGGGCCAGTGGCGACACCTTTGATACTTTAGACCATATTGTTACGCAGGAAGTTTAACCAATTATAAAAGACGTATAAAGTCCAAGGTCTTACCATTATTGTACAAAATTTTTCAATGTGGGAAGAGTTAGATCAGAAAGAGGATGTTTACCTAGAACATGAATGGATTAAAAATGAATTTTAAGGTTTTTTTTTTATATATATTTTAGTGTTGTGTTGGGGGTGGGGTTGGGTCAGGTGGCTGTCTAGGTTTTACTCTTGTCAAGCTTAATTTGAATGAGGAAAGTCCATCCAAATGGTTAAGGTTCCTCGAGTTGTTGGCTTGTTATCTTGTGCTTGTGGTGGCTGGTGGATGGCCTACCTATTTGCCTAAAATAACAGCACAAGGCATTTATAGCTTTTCGTAAAGACTTAGAATATAATGGTATCACAGTCTCACAAATATTGAGGTCCTGATTTTATTTATACATTCTACCTGTAAAGAAGGACTTGATTTATGGTAGTAAAATAAAAAGTGTGTGGAAACATGCAGAGAGGGAATAAAAAAATTTGGAAGCCATCTTTTTCTCTTTCAACTGGGCAAGTTGTGATGTACATCAATGCACAAGAAAGTATTAGGAAACAAAAGTGTCCAAGGAACCAAGTCTCTCGAGACTGGGTCAGAGGTACAGTTTGGTGTTGGGGGAAAAGTGGTGGATTAGTTACGTGGAGGAGATGCATTAGACGATTTACTGGTGTGCATACTTTAAGTTGTATGTTCAGTGGAGCTCTTCCTGTATCCATTCATTCATTCTTGAATTTTGCAAATATCGGGAGTGTTCAAGGTCTAGAATCTTTGATCAGAATGTGTATAAGAGACACCACCCTACTTACAAACAAGATACGTTCTGGACGGCTGTTTGGACGTTGAATTGTTTGTAAGTTGGTTATTGTACTCTTCATGCCTATTCAAGTACAGTACAATATAGTATCAATACAGTACTGTATGTACAGAATAGCCGCGCAAAACAAAATTTGAACTTACGGATGGCGAAGGGGAGTGCTCTGAACCCAATTTTAATTTATGATCCCGTTTGTTTGTATTTGAATGTTTGTAAGTAGAATATTTGTAAGTAGGGTGGTGTCTGTATACAGTACATCCATGCATCCAGTTGTTGGTTCCCTCGAGATTGTTAGGATCGAGCAGCACCTGGCCGTTTGCTGATGTGTGAATAAATCACCTCTACTAGAGCCCATTAGTTTCCCAAATGAAAGCCTTTGAGTCTGAGGAAGGAGAGTAACGTTATCGTTCAAGATAGTCAGTATAGAGTACTGTACAGTACATCGAATACCAGTTTTGAAATATCCTTTTATACACTAAGTGCAAACTTCGTTTGTAAAGATAGTATGTATTTTATGGATGTATTGTAGTTCTTCAGACTGATGCACTAAAGTTTAGTAAAGTTGCTTAACACAGAATAGAGTGGTTGCTGTTAACAAAGAATTAGTGGGTGCGACGATAGATTCAGGACGTTATTCTCTTCTCGTTGTAGGACAAGAGTGTGTTGGCAGGGTGGCTAGTGGGTGAAGAACCGTTCAAGTGTCACCTCTGCCTGGTACAATGTGGGTCAGCTAATGACCTTAGGAGACACGTCATGACCCACACAGGAGAGAAGCCATTCGCATGCCAATACTGCTCACATCGTACTGCTCGCAAGTATAATTTAAAGAAACACCTTAGAGATGTCCATCGATTACCCTGGGAATTTCTCTGGCCCATGAATACATCTAATCCCCTTCATGATAGCTAATATATCTTGTTTCTTTTATAGATTTTATTTGTTATTTAACTTGTGATTGTTTTCATTGTTATAGCTGTGAGCAAGAAGATAGATAGATGTTGAATGTCTTTCAGAGATTTCAAATCCGTATTTATGTTGATGAAGATGTTTATGTCTTGACCGTGAACTGTGATTATTGTTTTCTGTACACATATTTAGTTGATGCCGTATTGTAAGTAAAGCTGGAGTGTTAGAAAACTACATGGTAATTTATAGCAAACACTTAATTTAAAATTACAGTGTTCAAGAGGAGATGCTCTTTTATTAACCCAAAATAAGAACTTGGTGTTGGAAGTGCTGTATTGAATAAAAAAAAAAATTGCCTTTGGCATCAATGGTTATGGATAAATATGCCGTATTGCATTAAGTGTTTTCATCTTGTCATTTTCTCAGTTGTGCCATGTGGTTTGGTAGATGGATTTGGCTCCTCATTTAGTTGGATTGGATCGGAGTTATTTCTGGATAGTAGTGTGAATTTTGAAACCATTTTTCTTGCTTTGTTCAGGTGAAGAGAGGTAGATCATTTTTGTCAGTTTTAAGTCTTCACTGTTGTAGTCCCTCTTACATATCCAGCAAATTAGTCTGTAGGGGTGTAGCAGTTTTTTGGCTGTCTTGCAGCTTGAGAGAAACATTGTAACCATCTCTGGTTGGCTTCTGTGTGTGCTGCTGTTGATAAATTATTGCAGGGGTTATGATGCATCCCAAGTACTGCCACAGATCCACACTTACTGCAGTTTTTGAACATTTCTTGAATCTATGAACCATTTACAGCCATGGATATTATTGTATCTGTGTTGCGAGTATCAAGCAGTTGTATTTTTTTTTTTTTTTTTTTTTTTTCTCAAAATTGTTTTGGAAGGTTGCCATTGAGGGCTTTTAATTTGCACTTTTGTCCTGTCTTTAATCTTACCTTGTATTTATTTATTTATTTATATATTTTTTG
Source organism: Macrobrachium rosenbergii (assembly GCF_040412425.1). NCBI lineage: Eukaryota > Metazoa > Arthropoda > Malacostraca > Decapoda > Palaemonidae > Macrobrachium > Macrobrachium rosenbergii. Next base: position 24,977,126 of record NC_089741.1, read on the forward strand.
TTTTCTGAATAACTTCCACGTATGTGCTCGTGCACATACACCCATGATCTTTGGTTTGGTTGCAAAGAGGTATACGCAAGAGTAAGATAAGTTTTTACAGCAAAAACGGTTCTATACAAGAAGCTGTAAAACTCACTGAAAATTCATAATGAAACGAAACAACTAATAAGAGAACTGAAGCTTTGTAAAGCTATCTTGATTAACTTTAGTTTGTCTTTAGTTGTTCCTGGCACTTGGAAGTGATAAGTTCTGGAGAAACTAGATGGCAGGGTGCAGTGGAGGGATCTCTCTCTCTCTCTCTCTCTCTCTCTCTCTCTCTCTCTCTCTCTCTCTCTCTCTCTTCTACTACTACTACTAAGTTGGAATCAAGATTTAGGTAATTCACATCAGTTTTCATTTTAATTTGTTTTTTATTCGGACTTTATTTAGTTGGTTTATTATTGTGGGTTGGGAACTAATTTTAGATAATCTGAATAGTATGTTCAAGGAGAAACTTCTGGTAAGAGGTTGTTATCTTGTTAGTTAAATGTAAAATAAAATCAAGAAATTTGCCCCACAAATTTTCTGTTAATCAAAAAATGATGTAATTTTTTAGGTAAAATTAAAGTAATTCATGTTTTATCCCTTATGCACAGGCCCTTCTGGCCAGCCACATCATTAGAAAGAATTTGATTCTTTGGTGTGATTAACATTCCTCAGAAGGGGAAGATGGCAAGACATATATTAGGAATAAAGTTGTTTATTAGGGAGGCAATGTAAATAAAGAAATGTCTACGAAATGAAATATCTGAATGTGAGTAGAATTGAATACTTAGTAAAATTCTTTGGATTTTTTTTTTTTTATGTAGGTTTATGCTTTTAACATGAAAACATACAAACAACACTTGAGCTTCATCAGTTTACTCCTGGGAGCTGGATTTTTTTTTAATTTTGAGTATGCAGAATGCCTAGTATAACAGTTAGGGGTGTATTTTCGGATGGAAACGACCTTTGTTCAGTGGCCCTTGCATACACTGCTGTTACCCTTAAGCTGTTATGTATTGAGTCAGACAGAGAAACTAGAACAAGTTTTGTTCTCTTTTGTTGTAGGCTGAGGGAATGGAGCTAGGTTGGCTGGGGTCCGTTGGTGGGTCGTACAGGTGTCGCCTGTGCCCCGTGATATGCATTTCGGCCACAGAGTTGCAACGCCATGCGATGACCCACACTGGGGAGAAGCCCTTTTCGTGTCAGTTCTGCTCCCACCGGACTGCCCGCAAGTATAACCTCAAGTTGCACATGAGAGATGTCCATGGAGTGCCTTCAGACCGCCTGTTTCAGAGATATTGACGCTAGGTCCTTCCCTTCAACCTAGGAATTCTGATTTAGAAGCCCTGAGAGGAGGAGGCTGTTTGCACATGCGACCTCTTGGAAGAACATAGGCTCCATACCATAGGCTTGTAAAGGGGAAAAATTGTTCTTACAGACTGCTTTGGAGTTGTTTGAAATGAAATAGGTTATTAACTTGGTTTCCCTTATTTTGAATGCCATGGAAAAATTAGGATTTTGACATTGTTTTAGCCTTTCAGTTTGACAATGCAGATTAGAGTGTAAAGTACCAAGGAATGAGCAGATTATTTTGAAAAGTTAGATTCATAACTTTCCGAAAATCATTATTTTTTGCTGAGCAAGATGATTATGTATTATTTGCTTGTAGCATTTAAGAATGAAAGTAACTTATAATTTTATTTATATTTTGTCTGCACTTTAATGTGTGTGTGTGTGTGTGTGTGTGTGTGCGGAAGAGAGTAATATTTTACCTTTGTGAAACATTCTTATATATTTAATTTTGTGTTTGTTTAATATGGATAATTTTTATATCCATGATAAATTAATTTCAGTTTCGTCTTGGATTGTAACTGAAAGCAGGAATTAACACTTGAAGGAATTCATTCTTGATCATTCTAGTCATTGCCATTATTAGTACAGTACTGTACATAGTCATTGTAGAAAGTTTTTTCCGCACGGTTGTTGCTGACGCTTATGAAAATTTATATTGATTTTTATGGAAGATTACCAGTGCTTGGATCCAAGGTGACCCTTGGAACAAAAAAAGGAAATAACTCACTTTAGTGAGTGCAATAGACATTCAGAGATACAGCATTTAATAAATCATAGGAGAAAAACATTCATTCATGGTGTTACTTGCCTGGTTTAGATAAAGATCTGGCGTTGGTGTCCTACAAAAGTTATTGTACTAACATATTTCTGTTGCTAGTTTTTCCCAGTTTATTTAAATGCGCAAAGAATGAAAATGTTGCTGATATAGACAAGAGTGGACTAAGAGCTACAAAGCCACTTTAAAACTACTTTTCCTAAAAATTCTCTTGTATGGCAAACTGAAGTTTTTGTTCTACAAGTTATGCCAATAAAGCATCCAAAGTTACATCTGTTTTGACCAGAGCAGTGGACAGCAATACCTGTTGGTGATTGGTAAACTAAATTAAATAATGGACAATAAAAAATGATGAATATTAACATGAATCTTTATAACATATTAAAATGGATCAAACCCATCATTGGAATTCAATAGGTGAAAAGTGATGAAGGTTCTGACTGTATTTTCATGTTTCACATTAAAGTGTTCAAGTGCAAAGCACTTCAGTTCACTTTTCTAAATCTGTTTCCCTTATGGTAGAAACTTTTGACTTTGTGTCATATTCAGTGACAACAGTGACTCGTAAGACATGCTGATGATTTTGATGTTTAAATTTATTATTAGTTTTTTTTTTTTATTTTCGTGGTAAAGCGCCAGGGTCTTTTGTTTTGCCTAATCTGTGAGAGGTAAACATTTTGGGTAAATGTTTTTGTTAAACTCCATTGCAATCTTAATTTTTATATGGGTTTTTGGCAGTGAACAATAGATATTGAGCCCAAATAATGTATCTTTTTAATATATAGGTGATTTTTTTTTACATGTTTTGACATTTCCAAAGAAGGGCTCTGGAAAGGAAATTCAGATGTAAGGGACAGTGTTCAATCCACACTGCTTTGTAAGGAAGAAATGCAGATTTGCCTCTAAAAATGTTAGACCACCATATGCTGTCTTAAACCCCCATGGTTGTTGACGATTGAATAAATGAGTTAATTTAATTTTGTTGTACCAGATGACTGATTGACTTTTGAAACTGTTACTTGATGCAATTCGGTATTATTGTGGAATGAGAGTGTAAGGTTTTTTGTTTGTGTTACACCATTGGTTTGTGTTGCTGGTTTTCATTTGGTTACACTATTGGGTTGTTTTCAAATTTCCACTTTTCCAAGATCACTTGGCAGACTTTATGGGAAAGAGGAAGAATTAAACTTGACCTCCCACAAAATATTTTTAGGAGAAAGGGATGCTTGTATGGCATTAGGATTTTTTTTTTGATAGGTGGAAACCTGTGGTAGATACCAGGCCTTGTGAAGTATAGTTTTTGGGTTTAGACACTTGATGGGCGTGGCAGTAACGGTGCGTTTCCTCTTGTAGGCGCCCTCTCCGACGTGGACACCTCGTGACCTCTACCCTGGTGGCCTCTCTTCTCTTCCCAACAACAACTTATCAGGAAGGCAAAGATTGGCAGATAGTGGAGCCTCTTTGGGAGTGAGGAGTACTAGCGCTGTCTGCAGGCAGGTGGTGCCACGTTGCTGCCTGTGCTACAAGACCTTCATACAGAAGAGCGACCTGACAAGGCACATGAGGATTCACACAGGAGAGAAACCGTTTGGATGTCACTTGTGTCCTTACAGAGGGAACCAGTCGACCCACTTGAAAAAACACTTGTATTTGGTCCATAAAGTGGAAGGGGCTATTTCATCGGGTCACATGCAAAGAAAATTATATTTATGAATGTTTTATGACAGCTTGAGGCTTTCAAAAAAGCATTGTAGTACGGTGTCAGATCAGTGAATGCCTTTATTTCGCTTAAAGAGAAAAACTCCACGTTGCAGCGCCTTGCCAATGAACAAACAAAAATTAGTAAGCCAAAAAAAAAAAGTAAATAAGAAATGGTGGTTTTGATGTCCATTCCAGAATACAGCAGTTGGGCTAAGACGAGACTCTCTTATCTTTTCTAGGGATGGACATCCAAGGGACACTCGTGTGGTGGTGATGGTGGTTTCATCGGAGATTCAGTGCTAGATTCCGAATTTCCTCAGGAGGAGGTTGTGCCCCCCACTGGTGGCTTGTCCATGTCAATAGGAGCTGACCATCAGTCTTTCTCTCAGTATATCAAAAGACACGCTTGCCCCTTCTGCGGCAAAAGTTTCATAAAGAAATTCAATCTAACCACCCATATTCGTATTCACACCGGTGAGAGACCTTACGCCTGTTCCAGGTGTCGTTATCGTGCCAATCAGCGGTCACATCTCAAGGCTCATGTGGTAGCTGTACATAAGGGAGAGAATAGTCTGTCGTAGATTACAGTCTTGGAGATGAAATGCTTTTTGAAGATATATTTGAAAGCTGTTAGAAGCGTGCAGAGGCGTGTTGGTGCTACCTAGTTTACTCAGTGATTAAATTCCCAAAAGTGTTATAGAAAAAAAAATGCATTGCAAATGTGGGATGGGGTCATGGTGACAGTATAATTTATTATAGGTATTGGTTTTGCAGTTGGATAGAAGTAGCCATCGAAGGCTGCCACTGAGACTCTTTCTTTTTTTATAGGCAAGGATATCAAGGCTATCAGAGCTCCTTCCGCCCTCCTCCACATCATCATCATCATCCTCATCCTCTGCACCTAATGCACGGCAGCGGCGACCTTTTCTTCCTGCTGCTGTTGCTGCCAGCTGTCGCCCTGGAGCGGGAAGCACAACACATCTTTTTTCTTCAAATAATCTCCATCATCCATTCCTTGGTGAAATGTTAGTTAGTGGAAGTGAGAGTGTTCAAAATAGTCAGAATCTAGACGTATCAGTCAGTGATGCTGTACATTCTAACGCAACTAGTCATTCATCTCGTCAGCCAGTCCTTCCCAATCAGTATGAGTTGCCCCAGGATTGGAACAGTCGAAGAAAGCATGGTCCATTGTCTGACTTGAGTGGCCGTACTTACTATACCTGTGAACACTGTGGCAAAGCTTTCCACTTCTCTAATGACCTGAGAAAGCATGTTCGAATCCACACCGGTGAGAAACCATACAAGTGTCCCTATTGTACATACAGGGCCACCCAGAGGGTCCATCTTCGGGGCCACATCCTAAGGCGACATGGGGCAACTCAGTACTATACTTCAGATGGTTAAGTATTTTTAAGGAAGTGATTGAAATTTTGTCGTTCTTGTTTGTGTGTTAGACATTTAATTGAATATTTTATTTTCAATGTATCGAGTTCCTATGAGGAAGTGGTGTTGTGGGTTGTAAATGGTCTAAAATGATTTACCGTATATTTCTGCATATAAGACGACCTGTAAATCCTAAAATTCACCTCTTAAAAATTGGTGTTCATCTTATACTACCATTCTAAAAATCAAACCCTGAATTCTAAGTTATGTTTATCGGTAGGCTAGCCTCGACCTCAGTGCGGTACCCACCGACATACATGAAAAGATTCACATTATAAATTAACTGATAACAAAGGTAATAAAACTATTTTTACCTTATACAGTGTATTGGCATATCTTCATAATAAATAGCCTATTTTTGAGGAATAATTCCATATCAGTGAAATCAATTCTTATCTATGCGATCCCAGCTGAGAAAATGTAAACATCAAGTTATGATTGGGCTCACAGCAACCTTTATCTTTCAGTAAAACTTGAGAAATTTAATGGTAGTGTAGTTACGGTAGTAATAACAATTAGGATAACATAATATTAATTTTTCATTAAAAATTAATTTTTTATTGAAAACTCATCATTTTGGTGGTAAATACACCTGGCTGTTTGTGGCTAATTGTCTTATGAACGATAATTATTTACGATAATTATCGGGCATTATCGTATTGTTGTTAGGCGATGTTTGCGATTGGCAGTGAAATGTAAACAAAACAGTAGTTTTCCTTTTAGGCGGTACATGTAGGAAAAACAAGATATAGAATTGCTTTGTTATTTTGTAATTTTGAATTTCTAAGGATACAATAAGTGAAACGGTATTTGTAATACTGTAATACAGTATCATCTATGCATAAAAGGATACAATAAGTAAAACGGTATTTGTAATACTGTAATACAGTATCATCTTTGCATAACCAGTATTTCATGAGGTACCTGTTGTTGGAAAAGCTAGCCTATATACAGATGGTTTTGTAATTTAGCAGTTTGTCTTCTACTACAGATGTGAGATAAATTCAAGAAAATTTGCCATAATTTTTTACCTCATCTTATCTAAAAGTCGTCTTGTACACGGAAATATACGGTACAGTAATTGGAAAGGCTAAAAGATATAAAATTTTATTTTGATTCAAGAGAGGTCATGATATTTTATTTTAATGAATTGACATAGGACTTTTAAATTTTTTGAGAATATCTATCAAAAGCTGTTTGTTGAGACGTAGGTCTTTTAGAAATATGTCAGTGAAGCAACACATAATGTACTTTTAATTTGTAGAGGATGATGGGGTCTTGATTTAGATGACTCCCTTGCTCAGAAAATCATATGATGAAACACTGAGGACTAAGCTCTTAGTTTTATTCAGTTAGACCTGGGCATTAAAACAGTCCACCTTATTCCAGGTGGGACTTTTTGGGAGCACCGTGTGAGTTATGATATATGTAGAGAGTTTTAGTAAGAGAAAAATGAAATACATCGTCAAAGTAAGCGTGTCGTAAACCATAGTATTCTTGAATATTCTTTGGATAATACCACAGTCATCACCAGTGTGACAGGCATTCAGGTTTTCTTTGGACTGAGGACCTGTTGAAAGAAAGATGCCAGATTAATCATTGATTTGTTTTTTTCACCATGATCTTCATAACCATGTACTGTATGTTGAAAATAGTACTAGAGATTTCATAATGTATATTTTTGTACATGTGCCAATAAATTATATGAAAGTGAGGTCTGTTTTAATGTTTCCAAATAAACTTGTGTCAATAAGTCAGCAGCTTTAGCATACTTTGGGCATAAAAGCTTGCATTATGAATATTGTAAGGTTTGTAATTTTCTGGCCTTCTTTATAGGTAACATAAATTTTCTTCACTTTATTGTGAATGTCCTGCAATTCATTTAAAATAGGGGAGTAATTTAAAATTTATTTAGGATTCAACTCAAAACTTTATCAGGAAAAACTGAGAATGATTTTTTCATGTATATCAAGGCCTTTTGGTTGGTCATATACCAGTCACCATAACTAGCCTTAGCCAGCAGAGGAAATTCTGATAATTAACTTTTTTTTTTCTCCCAAGTAACCATACATGGTTTGGTAAAATACTGTTGACCATTGTTGTTTAGGTAACCACTAATGGAAGTTTTAGGAGTTGTTAATGACTTGGCAGACCAGCATATGAATTAGCTCTGTAAATTCTGGTAACACTGATCATCAAGAAATATGCTGTCAACATTAAAGAAGTTTTCATTTAAGTAAGTTGGTGTTATATACCGTTGCATTGTAAGGAATTACTTTTGAATGAACTACACATAGAAATTGATTTTGATGATTGCGGCTTGGATTGGTATACATACACATATAGTACTAGGCAAAAGTTAAAGCCTTTGTGATACATGAATTGTGTTGCCTAAGGTGTAGCACGAATAACTGTCCTGCCAGTTTCAGAAAATCTCTGGCACCCTTGATCAAAAGGTGCAAGTCTCTCTCTCTCTCTCTCTCTCTCTCTCTCTCTCTCTCTCTCTCTCTCTCTCTCTCTCTCTCTCTCTCTCTCTCTCTCTCTCTCTCTAAAATAACTTAGAGAAAGAAAAGGCAAGCAAATGCACAGCAAGGTATTAGTTTACCTTGTACATATGTATTCTCTCTCTCTCTCTCTCTCTCTCTCTCTCTCTCTCTCTCTCTCTCTCTCTCTCTCTCTTTCAATTTTTTTTTAAATAACGTAGAGAAAGAAAAGACAAGCAAATGCACAGCAAGTTATTAGTTTACCTCATACATACATACATATACATTTGCATATGTATATATGTACATAAACATTTGCACACATACAAAGTGACGCTGATGGTCATCAAAAGTTCTGGGGTAACACGGATGGGCTGTTTATATCATGTGCGTTACTCTGTAGTCAGTTCAAGTTTTTTTGTTTGCGTGTGTGCCAACTTCAGGAAAGCATATTTGATATTACAATCAATGAAGTTAAAAAAAAAAAGTATTTTTGAAAGGCATTTACCTGAAAAAATTATAATCATTATGCTGTACCAGTTGAAGTCACACTTAATGCATTGAGACAATTGAATTTGCACTGTGCGCCAATTGAAAGCAGTCAACTTGTGAAAGTTGCCTCCTTATTTTCATTCTTTACAAAACTTTCTAGTTAAAACTGAGGTACGTCTTCAGTGCTGGGAAATATGGTAATTTCTAATATTCAACCTACAGTCTTTTTTTCATTTTGTTCACAAATTTAAGCGCTCATAAAATCATTGTCATTACCATCAGAGTTATCCATCAGAAGTGGGGGAGATGAAATACAATTACACATGTGATTGGTTATTAGAATTGGATGATTGACAATTAGGGCCTACATTAGATCTGTTTGTCTCATTATAAGATAAGAAAAAAGCTGTCATCAGAATGGTAAAAAGAATTACAGAAACCCAGAAGGGCAAGTACATAATGTCATCTAAATACATTCTATCCCTCTGACCCTTCTGAACCAGATTAACATGAAAGTTCCATTGATTAATGAGAGATGCACGTTCACTGTCAAGAAGTAGGTAGCAGATGTGCTATTTTACTCTGGAGGCTGGTACGAGTTGTTTTATAGGAAAGACATATAAGGAATCATGGCACATGGAAAGTTCAACATTCATGACAAGGGAAGCATCTCAAGCAAAGCATTGTATTAGAACTATTGTTCTGAAGGTCAGAGCATTGCACAAAGTGAGTGGCTTTATCAGGAACAACATGCAGATTTGGTTGTTAAAGGAGCGATTAGTATGTAAAGGAATTCATATATGTATGATGTAAAAAATCTCTCTCTCTCTCTCTCTCTCTCTCTCTCTCTCTCTCTCTCTCTCTCTCTCTCTCTCTCTCTCTCTCTCAAAAATGTAAAATATCTATAAAAAAGTTTTACATTGTAAACCTGAGTGAAGGAACCTGTGGGTTTTTTTTTTTTTATTTTACCAAGGTTTTGGACACATTCCTTTTTGGGGGGGTTGGGTTGATTGCCTCATGGTTTCTGTATACTGTACAGTTTATCCAAATGCAGTGTTTCTATTGAGTATGTAACTTAAGTTACCAGAACTCTCGGCAGATGTCGTATGTAGCATTTTGTTTGTGAACCATACCCATAGTAGATCCAGTGACTAGAAATCTATACGAAGAGGAGTTTTTTTTGTGTGTTTAAAACATAAGGTTTTCAGTGAAGCTGCTGATATAAGTTGTTTGGAGACGGGACAACGCCTGAACGGTGTTTCTCTTTTAGGCTGCGGTAGCGGCAGGAGCGATAGTTCTAGAAGGGCCTTCAGCTGATGACGAAGGATTACAGGCGATGATGACTGATACCTCAAACCTTCAGCAACACCATCAACAGCTGCAGCACTTCCATCAACGTATTCCAAGTGGCATGCATCACCCTCCTTTTCAGCGTCCCCCTCAGCATCACCAACACCAGTCTCAAAATATCCACTCTCGTGGAAGCCTGCATTATCATTGTTCTTATTGTGGGAAGTCTTTTGATAGGCCATCTCATCTGGATCGTCATGTCCGGACACATACTGGGGAAAAGCCCTTTCGTTGCCCTGTCTGTTCACATTCTTCAAGTCTGAAGGAAAACTTGAAGTCACATGTACTCTTGAGACATCCAGGGTTTAATCCAAATAGTCTCTAATGATGGGATCAGTTTTTATAACCCTTTAAAAGTCTTTGCTTTCTAAGGCTCTTTTTGGTGGGTCTTTAGATTTTCTTTTTTAAAAATCCACATGAACTCTTATCATTGTTTTCTTGTATCGAGTCGTACCCCATGGTGTGTTTTGGTCGGGTGTTGTTACCTTAGTTAGGAGAAACCTTGGAAATTGGCAGCCAGCTGTGAGATGTCTGTTCTGTGTGCACGTTTGCATGCATGTATGGTATGAGCATCCTGCGTTTGAGAAGGACAACGCCGTCCTAGCAATGCAGCAGTCGTCAGCAGCAGCAGTGGCTCATCTGAGGATCCTTTCTCTCATTCTAGGGTGGCGTGGAATGGATGCAGTGTTCATGGCCTCTTGGAATAGAAGACGGGGTTGGCCAGCCTACCATTCCTCCGCCTCCACCACCTGCCTCTTCATCATCTTCATCCTCCTCTTCAACCCCTATGAACTTGATGCCAAACCAGATGCCCCGTGCAATGGGTCCTTCAGTATGCTCTGTTCCCCCAGGGATGACCTCGGGTGGAATCACTCGACCGGTCCAGCAGCAACCATCCATTCTCCCACAGGAGGCAATGCAAAGGAACTCCAACGGTGACTATGTGTGTGGGTATTGTGGCAAGAACTTTGTTGCTCCTGCGTTCCTTCGGCGTCATATCCGTGCCCATACTGGAGAGAAGCCATATCACTGCCCTCATTGTGATTTCAGAGCCACTCAGAAGGGAAATCTTAATAGCCACATTATTAATCGTCACAATGCCCCTGCTGTTTGATGGCGATCACAGGGATTGTAACGTTGAATGTAAGAATAGCCTGGAATTTTGACTTGCACTGCTATTGAGATATTTGACTCAAGTTACATGTGCTTGTTACATGAGTATTTCAGCCAGTTCTTAACCCAAATTTCATGTTTACCAACCCATGAACAGGAAATGGTATTCATTTTACTGATCAATTTTTTTGTAGAGTATGTGTTGGTGAGTGAGCTAAAAAGCAAGTGTTCATTTTCATATCAAGATTTATATGTACAGCACTGTAATTTGCATAAGTAGCATCTTTGTTACTGTACATATATTTTTCTTATCAATTCATTTTAGTTTTAAAAACAAAAGTAAATAATTTCTAACTAAAAGAAGTAAATTTTATTGTAATTTATCAAGTGATAAAAATCATGAAGGATTTACATGATTAGTTGCGTTGAGAGAGGGGGTGGCAGTCTCTGAGATTGCATGACTTGGGTTGATGATTATTTAACATGTATGACGAGCACTGTAAGTAAATGGTCGGAAGTGACGAGTGATGGGTGGGTTTTTCGTTTTTCTAGGCGTCGATGAGCAGCAGTGAACCCTGCGGTGAGACCTATGATCGGGAGGGAGGCGCCATGGGCGGTCTCGAAGACTTGCTCATGATGGCAATGCCTTCGGGGATGGCCCCAGCGTCTTCTGGTGGTGGTGCAGGAGTTGGGGGTACAAGCTGTGGAGGCGGGCAGGCGATGCCATTTCACTCAGCCAACGACATGGGTGCCGCTTGCGGCTTTCCTCCGCCACATCACCATCCTCCTCCACTTCCTCCTCATACACACCCGCCTCCACCACCTCCTCCACCTCCTGTGCAAAATCCTCATCCACATACAGCCACTCCTGTTGGAAACACAGGGGGAAGTGGAATGTTGGGTGGGGGAAGGCGATGTTACTGGTGCCATCTTTGCAAAAGGGAATTCCCCTTTCCATCAAAGCTGAATGAGCACATGAGGACTCACACCGGAGAGAAGCCTTTTGCTTGCCCAGTGTGTCCCTTCAGAACATCGCTCAAGTGGAACCTCAAGTCTCATATGGTGCGCCACCAGGATGTTCTGCCAAAGTACAAGTCTGTTATGTGAGCAAGATAATAAAAAAAGAAACTATATATGCAAACTGAAAATTTTGTTTTATAAAAAGAAAGGAAAGTGGATTTGGTGATGCAACATTGGAGAAGCTTATAAAACTCTACTGTAATTTCTGTTTTGAAAACAAGGTATCCTGATGATAATTTTATCGCAGTTATATTGAACTAATGAAAAATTAAGTTTTTTTTTTTTTACACTGCCACAAACTTGTTAGGATAAAAGTATCTGGTAATTATTTAAATTTTGAAAGTTGTTTTGATTGACCAAGTGATGAAAAATGTTCTCTATTTGATATTACAGTCTTCCAAAAAAAAAAAAGCTCTTTAACTTGCTTTATTTAGTTATTCAGCCGTCTGAAGACACTTAATTAATCTACAGGAATGTAGTTCATTTTAATTTGCAAGAGAAAGTTGAGGTCAAGTTTGGTATGTATGTTTATGGAATTTTTATGCATATTTCAAAGTTTAACATAGATGCTGCACATGGTCTTGGTCTTCATTCAAACAGACATTTTTATTGGTTTTTCTGTTTCAAAGTTTTGACTGTAATTCTCTCGTGTGTTTAAAGTGATGAATTTTTAATTGCATCTGTTGCAGCAGAAGATTGTCTAGTCTCAGTATATTTTAAGTACAGTATATGGTTATGTATGTGTGTGAGAGAGTGAGAAAGAAAAATATTAGTCATGTACATGGATGGTAATCCTCAGTATTACTGTTTGGCAAGCTGTGAAGTTTGTTCTATAAACTGGTCATGGATTTCTCATGCTAATTGGCTGTGATGCAAATGCACTTTGAGCTATTCTGGAGTTCCAGTCATTTCAAGGTTTACAAGAAAGGAAAAGCTCTGCAAGTCTTCAACAAAAATGTTCGTTTTGTATATATTTCACAGAGAATAAATATTTTGTCTAGTTACTGTTGAATGATTAGCCTTGTTGTAGTTGTGAAACTCGAATCCAGTCTATCTTTTTGAGATAGATTTTCGTCGTGCTCTTGAGGGCTCCTTTTAATATCCCAGTTTCTAGGAGAGCATAGAGTTAGAACAGTTAGCAATGTTGACACTTGTTTTTGGAATGGATTTTTGGCTTTGTTTCAGAATCATATTTTTTAGAATAACTTAAAGTCTAGTAAACCATCATATTTTTAGAATAACTTAAAGTCTGTTGAACCACACAAATGTCAAGTGAACATGAAAGAAATTAACAGTATACCTGTACATTGACTTTGCCTTGTACACTCTTAGCTATCTTCTTTGTCATATAAGAATTTGACACATTGAATGTGCATCTTGTGGATTCTTGGTAGCTGGGCAACCCCAACTGTTTTGCAGTGTTTTCTTGGACTCATTGACTGCAAAGTGCTTGCTGTCTTTAGTGTTCCAGCCTTGGGGACTGGAGAAAACTTTTCTTCCCAGAGTCAAGATGAGAAAGGCAACTCACTGGGTTCTCAGGAAATAAGTAGTTTACGATATATATTAAGAGGAATATTCAAATATGTTTAAAAAAATGGTTTGATTGTGATGGGTATTTTTCCCCTTTCATTCAAACTCATAATTTCATGAGCTCAGCATGCGTTAAGGTACTTATAATGGATAGTCACCTTGATCAATCGTTTGTGCAAATCATTTCCAGAATGATAAATTTTATCTTTCTCAGTTTGTCCTGAATCATTTTACTCCCTTTAATGCACTTCCCATGAAGAACTGCTATATTTTGGTCACTCAATCATATCTCAGGATCTACACCATATTTTACCAGGTTTAAACTCTTCAAATATGTGATGTTTATTGTGATTCTGGTATAGAATTCAGATAGCCAACTTTGGCAGCTGGAAGGATGTTTTTACTGCACAAACTATAGTTAAGGTTTGTGGTAGGAAATTTGTGCACAGTAATTGGAAACAGATAAGACTCCCTACCATAAACGTTTTTTGTCTTGGATGGGGTGATTTATTCAAGGTTATGTGGCTGTCAGGGATGACAGGTATTTAGGTACTTGTAGTAAGGCAGATTTTTCTTTGGGCCTACTTTGTTGGATGCAACTCCATGTAACTTTTGTACTCAGAACTTATGTTGTGCCTTAGTAAAACCACTGAAATGGTGTAAATCGAACAGACATTAATTTCCAAAATCTGAAAAGAAACTGGAGACATGAATGGGGAGTTGAAAAGATAAGAAGAAACTCACACATATGCAAACATCAGGAAAAGGAAGAAGAGTTGATTCCAGTAGAGTAAATGGCTCATTCATCACATTTAATGGAGGAATATTTTTATGTTGTCAGCTGATTACTCATCTGTGTAATCATAATAGATCTGCCAGCTGGGCTTTTGAGCCTAAATGGCAATGATCTTGTGACACCAAAAAATATAATTTACCAAAGATACGTTTGGAGAAAGATATTAACGCAGGAAAAGAAGTTAACACACAATTAACTCTGGAGCATGACATGACCTCCTTCGCATTAATTGAAAACATACAAAAAGTAAGGGCAAAAATCCTTAACAAATAGTGACAAGGTAAAAATCCTAAACTGTTTTATCACTTGCAAAGCACTAAATGCCAGTAATGAATGCTGTCTCCTGGAATTTTAACCAGCCTCAATCACAAACGTCCTATCTTAAGATCTCATGAGAAAATCAGAAGGGAAGCAGTTGTAATGCATATGACACATAATGATCTGCAAACTAACGTGGCTTTATCCAGAACAGATTTATGGTATCTTAGTTGAGCAATAGGTATCGTGAATTGAAATTCTGAAACAGGCAGCAACAGTGGTACTTATGTAACTTGACTATGCTAAAGCTTTGGATAAAGCTGAACTATTATTATGCTCTAGGTTTAAAGAAAAGTGGTTAGGTGGACCCACAGGAACCTGGCTGCTCAATTCACTCTGAAATCAAGTGCGTGAAATATCAACTAGCAAGTGTCATCCAAGCCATCCCAGGTTAAAACATGAGTTATTTTGGGTCTCTTAAAAATAATTAAAAAAATTTTTTTATAACATGCCAAGCTTGTAGCTCTTCGCTGACAATTTTCTCATCCTAGAAATATGAGATGGAAAAATTACAACAGTTTGAAAGTAAGCTAGATATTGTAGTTTATATATGGCACAGAATCAGGCATTTTTATTTTTTGGGGGAGGGGTTGACATGCATAATTTGCTAAGAAGTCCAGAAATTTTGGTCCAGACGAAAAACCATTACAGTAAGGGTCCAAGTTAATGACCTTGATGATGTAACGTGGTTAGTACTGTCAACCAAATCCTTTGTTAGTGAACTGTCAAAACAGTTTGAGTAGATACTGAAAACATTTTCAAAGATATCAAAACCACTTGAATTCTGTGGATGATGTTGACAAAACCAATTCTGTTCATGACAGGTAGAGTGACTTGAGGATGTGCTACACATTTTCGCGGAAAGAACAGAATGCTTGCATGATTTTCTGTATCATGCTAGATTGAAAGTGATGAAATTAGGTAGCATTGGCAAGAACATTAAAAATATTATTATGCGTATAAAAAATTAAGGAGGGCTTGGTTTCAAATTTTCTGTCTGTAATGTATTAAAACTGAGAACATTATCCCTTTGATTCTTCCAGAACCTAGAACCATTGTTAGAAGCTCTTTGTTCCAGCCAGCATTATACCATAATGCAGTCAGGGTTGCTCATGCTTTGTCTTCTGCAACCATCCCCTCTTGCTTGTGGAAGTTTCCTTTGTTGCATACTGCCTTTGCAAGTCAGCAAGAGAGCTTATTAAAAATAAATGGTTGCTATAGTAGGACTACTGTCCTAACTTGATGCATGTAGGTGCGGTCTTTGACGGAGGGGGCCAGTAATTGGGACCAACCTAAAGTGACCCTCTGTGGCTTGTTTGCTAAAGTATTAGTGCCTTCATCTCATAGCTAAGCAGACCCACATTCAGTTCTTGAGCCATAGAAAGAAAGGAATATCAAAGGTGTGCTTCCTTGCGAATACATCATATCTTCATTGACTTAAAATACCTGGTTATTAATTAACCATTGCAGTTCACTGCTGGACTTGGAGGATGAGATAAAAAATGTGATTGATGAGTACTACCTCAATATCTGGGCCCTCATATCATTAAAACAAAAATGGGATATCCCATACTGTACAAGGTAATCCTTATTGGTAACAGATATAGAAACCTTAGGTTTTATGGAAAGTTTCATATTATGTCCATTTACTGAACAAAAAAAAACTGTTGGGAGTAAATATATATCAACTGCAAACTGCTGTCAAATCAGAATACCTTTACTTGTTATATAAAAACTTGACCTGCTCATTTTTCTGTGTAAAGGAGCAGTTGGGTATACCTGCAGAAAACACACACAAGCAGTCCATTTATTAATGTGAAGTAATTGCAGTACAGACTGATATAGGTATGTACAGATTTGTGCTTGCTTGCATAGGAAGTAATAGCTCCAGGTTTTTATTCATAATGAACTATCTTGCTTTTAAACCAGGACCTTGGTTTTTGTTTCACTGAGTCCTTGGGAGTTGGTGCAGTTTGCCAAAATAGAACCACAAGTCTATAATAATAATAATGTAATAATAAAAATAATAAAAGGGAAGGTGGAGGAGGGCATAATAAAAAAGGGGGTAAGAGAAGGGACCTGTTTCCAGTTCCTGGAAATGGTTATGTTGAGGAAAGAAGTTTAATTTTTCATTAGAATTATTTATTTTTTTTTTATAACCCACTAGAGGATGGGCAATTTTTTTCGGGGGGATAATGAAGTTAGATTTTATTGAGTTGGCCATGTTTGATGTAGCAAAATTTTTCTTATACTTTTTCTTTGAAGTTTGGTGAGGATCTTTTTATGAGAATAGTATGCTGCTAAAGTGGGTTATACTGAGTTGAAACTATTGTCTTTATTTCTTAAGATTCCGTTGAGAGTAGTTTTTGAAAGCTTCGTCTAATCCTCTCATATTGATAATGAGAGGTGACTCAGCTTACGGAAGCTAAGCACTTTCCATAATTTTTGTTCTAGTACAGTACTTGTACCAAAAGAGTTATAGAATCATGACACACACACACTCTCTCTCTCTCTCTCTCTCTCTCTCTCTCTCTCTCTCTCTCTCTCTCTCTCTCTCTCTCTCTCTCTCTCTCTCTCAGTGTTATTGTTTTCATTTGTTTGAGTCTCTCTCTCTCTCTCTCTCTCTCTCTCTCTCTCTCTCTCTCTCTCTCTCTCTCTCTCTCTCTCTCTCTCTCTCTCTCTCAGTGTTATTGTTTTCATTTGTTTGAGAGACACATGTCAAATGCTGTTGGGGAGTTGCAGTGGTATTAGTGCAGAAGAAAATTAGATAAGCAGTAATCCAAATTGCTCTGTAATTATTGACCCATTTTTTGCTAGATATTATTATTTTTGGTTGTTGGTAATTTTGATGTTAGATGCTTGTCTACCCCAAAAGCTCTGGAACACCACAGCACCACTAGGTTTGGAGAATTAAGCGATTGCAGGTTGTCATTTTTAGGTAATTTTTTTCTCACAAGATCTGTGTGGGGTGTTTCTGTAGTAGGTGCTTAAAGGGTAATGTGAAGTTATATGGGATAAAAAAGTCTTGATAAGCTATTTGCCAGGCCTCATGTTCGTTGAGTCTAGAATTTTAGTACATAGTTTAAGGAATCACTTGCATAATGTCTTTGCATATGAACCAATAGGGAAATGCATTTTTGGGATAGGCACACGCATCCTGTAGCAAACTTGACCTAAAAAGGGAGTTCATTGCAAGAAGCGTGAATGGATGGGGCCCAGCATGTGGGACTCAGAGTGCACAAGACTGAATTTTATGGTTCTTTTGCTGATGTTGTGATCTGGGTTTTATTTTTTGCTCGAATGTGGTGAATGCACGCCACACCCTCCCCACCGGTTGCCCAGCACCCGGCTCAAGCTGCATATTTCCCTGTTGCAGGAGGACCCTGCTGACATGGCAGCAGCTGCAGCGATGCAACAGCACCAGGAACAGCATCATCAGCGTCAGCGTCATGTGGCCAACATCAAAAGCTGGATTAGTGGCGCTCTTGGTAGGCTACAGATGACTCACCTCAGCCCTCCTGCTCTTCTGAAACTCAACCCACTCCTGGGCGCTGCAGTAGCCAACCCTGCCCTCAGTGTTGCGTGGGTTGAAGGGAGTCCACCAGCAGGAGATGGAGTAGGGTCGAGTGGGGGTGCTTTAATGAGAAGTTCGTCTGGTGCTGTTCATTCTTCGGTCTCGACAACGCCACGGCCATCCTCTACCCCTGGACCTTCAAGCTCGCCCTCGACCATGAAAGCAGCCACGGCATCCTCTGGAGGTGGCCTGCTGGATAGCAAATTCAAGCAGCATAAATGCTCAAAGTGTGGTGATACTTTTCCTTTGCCAGTGATGTTGGCTATGCACTCCCTGAACCATGTGGACAAGAGGCCTTTTGTCTGCCCCTACCCGAGTTGCCATTATAATTCTGTCATGCGGGGGAATGTTAAGAGGCATATACGCATAGCTCATGGACAGCATACTTTTATGGATCATAGGTAGCTCTCATTGACGAAGGGATTTCTAGGGTACTTATAATTGATTCGTTTTTATGAATGTTGTTGTCGATGGTCTCAAGGTTGTCAATGGGCCATATCAATATATGCATGCTGGCATAGATCTGATTTAATAGTGTCAAATACATTTGTCAAGTATCTAGTTTTCATCTCGGTAAATTCTAAGCAGTGTTATGCTATAGACCTTTCTCTAGTTCCTGTTGTCATTTATCTCTTCCAGTTTTGATACATTGAAGTATTTTTATAAATGCGTGCACTTGATTATGCACTGTGATTTATCATTTGTTTTTGTAGATATGTAAGTAATTTGTGAATGGATGTTAGAAGTAAAATAATTAGGAATCATTACAAATTTAACAGAATCCTGATTAGAGCAATTCATTAATAGGCATTATATTGAAATGATCTCATTGCTGCGAGCTCTTAACACTGGTTTATAATTTTGACGATATGAATGGGGAAATAATGACATCAAAGGCACATGGACAATAATTGTTGTCTTTAAACATCTATGTAATATAGGAAGTGTTGATTAAAGTACTAACATTAAATCATCAGTTTTGTATGGTCAAGTTGATGGAAATTATTAGAAATATCTAATTTTTGATGGATTTTACCTGCTGTTAAAAACAGTTATATTTTCACACCAGCAGGCGAGAAGATATAGCTATCTTTAACAGTAGGTAAGTATCCACATAATATATTTTATTATGAAAATTTGTTTTGGATTGTTTTTAAGCAAAGGGAATTTTTGTTTGTTGAGTAATGTTTTTGGGTTTTTTCTGTCGGGGGCATAAAATTAGCTTAATTGAATGTGATGCTTTGTACAAAAGGACCTTGCCTAACAATTCTTTTGCACAAATTTCAAAAATGTACAGATAAATAAGCTTTAACCACTCAGCTAGGATTAAGGTCATTGGTATAATTCTCTGAGCTTAGGTGTTCAGTGTGACAGATTTGATTGAAAAACATTTTTGTTGAAAAATCTGGGAAACAGTATTGTATACCTCAGCCTGACTGTTTGGAGGCATATTCTGAAAGTTTTTTTTTTATTCACAGTAATTTCTATGTTGTTCTAAAGCTTTTGTCCTGAATTTTTGGTCAGTTGAATTTCCAAATGTATTGGCATTCTGAGCACTTTAATTCTGTTGTTCGTTTTTCGTGGGAAGAATTATCACGTTCTGCATGGAAGTTAGTGGTCATTTGTTTCATTTATTTACTCAAGGCAGTCATAATTTTACAGTCGTAGATCAAGGTGTGTAATGAATTTATCGTTTGTTGTAACTTCCCATTGATGTTTGTTGTCATTGAATTGTTGCTACTTTTGAAATGACAAAATACTATTTTTGAAGGGATTGAATCGTTAAAATACTATTTTTGAAGTGATTGAATCGACCCACATTACAGAATAATATAATACAATATAGTACCAAAACTAAAGTTAGGTAGCAATGACTGTTTTAAGCTTTCGTAATGAGAATTGTTCTTAAAATACTTAAATTTGACTTAGGATTGCCTTTAAAATGTGAAGTTAACTTTTTAGTAAAAATTTAAACCAAACGGCAAATAACTTTCTTTTAAATGGTCAATTATAAATTACCGTTTGAATGTCAGCAAATGAAACTTAGATACGTTTCAGTTCCAAAAGGAAAAGTTTTGTTTTGTAGCCATCCTTTGAAATATGCATTTCAAACAAACAGTCCTTTTGAAGAATCAAACAGAGATGTTGGAGCTTCCCCATGTCCAGAGGTTGTCACTAGGCGATTTAATATCGAACAGTGAGGAAAGTGATTTAATATAGAACATTAAGGATAGTGATTTAATATTGAACAATGAGGAAAGTGATTTAGGGGTAAATGTTGAGATGAATTTGCTCTCTCTCTCTCTCTCTCTCTCTCTCTCTCTCTCTCTCTCTCTCTCTCTCTCTCTCTCTCTCTCTCTCTCTCTCTCTCATATATATGTCCAGAGGGTGACACAAGGTGATAAAGGGTTGAACATTAAGGATGAAGTGGTATAGGGTTGACATTAAAGATGATTTTTTTTTTTATACTTTTGAAATTAAATTCTATAATAATTAATGACCCCTTTCATGGATTTGAGTCAGGGTATTGGGTAATAAACGAGAAAATTTTACAAAGGTTGGAGCAACCTGAATATATTGCTAAATCAGAAACGTTAAATTTTCTATTATCAGTGTGTTCCCTTTATTTAGCTGCCTGATTTATTTTGTTTGTGAAAGTGAGAAATTTATTTTTTTTCGCTTTTTATCTTGCCCGTTGAGCCGTGCACTGTTTGCCTCTTGCAGGGCCATGGCTGGTACGGAAGGTCGCCTGCTGTTGCATTAAGCCATGCGATGCCCCTCGGAGGAGGAGGAGGAGGAATAGGCAACAGCCTGCTTGGAAATCGCATCGAGGGAGCCCCTCGTTATCTCACTTCCGCTGGACTCGATGTTCGATACCCTCTCTTGTCGACCACCACCACCACCACCACCACCTCTTCTTCTTCCTCTTCCTCCTCCTCTCTGACCTGGACCAAAAAGTCAAGTAATTCGGTGTGCCCCATTTGCCTCAAGGACTTTCTCTACCCATCAGCAATGGCGCTGCACATGAGGACTCATACGGGTGAGAAACCATTCTCCTGTACCTACCCTCAGTGCGATTACAAGTCCACCCGCAAGGGCAATCTCAAACGTCACGCCATCACTCACGGAGAGGCTTTCGCTGCCAGTTTTGAGTTGTAGACACATGCCCCGAGAATTGTTGTACAGTGCCTCCTTCCCCTTTTCCCGTCCTCTGGCTCTAGCTCACTCTGACCCATACAACCATCCTCCCCTTCATCTCTTCCCTTCTCTTCCCTTCCCTTCCCGTAATAGTTGTACCTTTCCGAAGGGAAGTAAAGTCTTCCTCACCTTGGATGCAAGAAGTTTTAGTTGGCTCACTTAAATTTACCCCCGTTTCAGAGCACCCATGCAAGAAGCAGCCCGTGGCTCCATTATGGGGATGCAAGAAGGTCCAGCCTTGAAATGAGAAGTGCCACTGACATTGCCATACTAAGAGCAATGGATTGTCAAACCTTAACCTCCTCATTGCAACCGCCACCACCACCACCACCACCTCCGCTGCCACCACCGCCAGTAGTGCCACCTCAACCTCAACCTCCATCTCATTATGAGAGCCCAGAAAGCAATGCTTGTGGAACCCACTCATGTCAGTACTGTGGTTATTCATTCAATCGCCCATCTCAGTTGGCCACTCACATTCGAACTCACACTGGGGAGAAGCCCTACAGATGCACAATATGTTCGTACAGTGCCGCCCAAAAGGGAAACACAAGGAGACACATGCACCTCGTTCATGGCATAGTGACGGATACGAACGTCGCGCCGTTATCCAATCAGTTTACCTTTCCGAAACAGTTAGAGTAATTGTCCTATGTTGGAAAAAAGGTCTTGGTTAGTTTTTGTCTTACCTTCTTCTCTTGTTCTTTTGCTGTGTTCATGGGAGGTGTTGTGGTGTTGGGTACAGTTATACAAACACAAGGTGCTTGCATCCTAAGGTTAGAGAAGATGGATATGCTTGAACTACTACTACTACTACTACTACTACTACTTCCACTACTACTACTACTACTACTACACTACTACTACTACTACTACTACTACTACTCCCAAGTTCTGAGAGGCTGTGCTGACTGGCGTGTTTTGTCTCTTGTAGGGTGGTGTGGGCGACTACAGGAGCAGCATGTCCCTTGGGCTGGTGGCACACGCTATGTCTTACCTGTACATGAACCGAGGAACACCGGGCGACGCAGCCTCCACCGTCAGTGCATACATGGCCGATCCTCCAGGGCCTCCTCACCTTTTCCCAACACATGACCAACTTCCTCATGACGATAACCGACCAGACCACAGCTGCAGGTATTGTGGCAAACATTGCGAGACCCCCTCCCAGTTAGCCATCCACCTCCGAGCCCACACAGGCGAAAGGCCCTATAGTTGCCCCTACTGTGATTACCGCGCCACCCAGAAGCACCATGTAAAGAGCCACTTGCTCCGAAGGCACAAAGACCATGTCCAGGACCAGATTCCTGAGGCAGCGCCGTGACGTCTCTGTCGCTGTCGTTGCCGTCGTCGTCAAGTGCTAATGCCTCACTAAAGCTGAGATCAGCTTTTCATAGATATTTTATAAACCTACACAGCTGTCAGAGTAGTAAGACTGAGCCTGCTATTTAGTTACATCAACAGAGATCTGTGATTAAAAAGGGGTGTCTGTGTGTATGAATGCTGTGAGATTCTCAAGTGCAGTACAGTGTCACGGGGCAAGAGGAGGGAGGTGCCGCCGCGGAATGCTAACTAAAACCAAGAAAGGGCTGAGTGGTTATGTGCCTTCTCTCTCTTCTAGGTGAGGCATGGAAGCAGTGTCTGGTCTCAGGGCTTTGTGACAGCAGCCAACACGCGAATCCCCAGGCCTTTGGTGTGCTGTGTATGTGGCAAAGTTTTCCCCAAGAGTTCTGAACTCCAGCGTCACCTGAGGATCCACACAGGGGAGAGACCTTATGCTTGTCCACTTTGTTCGTACAGAGCAGTTCAGGCCACGCACGTCAAAGTACACATGGCCCGTCGCCATTCTCACACGAACACATCAGCTCCCATACCCACAACCAGCGCCACGACCTACCCATGATAGAATGAACAAAAATTTAATAGAATAGTATAGAATCGACTCTGAATGACTGGAATCCATTGAATTATGATAATCGCAACCTTGTTTTTTTTTGTAGTTGACATATCTTGGTTTGGTTAACAGTAGAGGTACAACTGTTTTTCTCATATGTTGAAGCCTTAGTGTGTGTGTGTGTGTGTGTGTGTGTGTGTAAATGAGTTGTGTGTGTTGTGTGATGGATGGAAAAATATTGATCGCCCTCCATCTCTTGTTTCTCTCTCTCTCCGTAGGTGTGCGAGGGCGGTGGTGGTGGGAGTAGTGGTGGGCTGTGGGCACCCTTCTTGGGCCAAGACAACTCGGCCGTGCCAGTAATCAGGTGGGACCGTACATGTCCTGTGTGCAAACGCGTCTTTTCACGTCCTGCTGAACTCACCCGCCACCTCCGCACTCATACAGGAGAGAGGCCCTATCAATGCCCCCTTTGCTTGTACCGTGGGACCCAGGCGGTCCATCTGAAAGCCCATTTCTTGAGAAAGCATCCCGTGTAGATCTTGTGACTGAGAAGGAACTGGAGTCTGTAAACATCCCAATTTGTTTTTGTTTATTTTTGGTTTTGTTTGTTGTTGATTCATTACAACCAAGTGAAGGGTACAATAGTGTTAGAGTCACCGTGAAATGTGGACAAGAGGCTGCTCCTTTGTGATGTCCCTTTTTGTTTTCATTCTAGGTCATGGGGGTCATAGGTGAATTGTGGTCAGAAGGAATGATGATGGGAAGTGAGGGAGGATGTGGTGGTGCTGGAGGAGATGGAGTAAGTGGAGGAGAAGGATCCATGCTGAACAACAATGTCACAGCTCCTCTTCCTCCTCCTCCTCCTCCTCCTCCTCCTCCTGCGGCTGCCATGCGTTGGGATCGTCAGCACCGCCATCATTGTGTAGTGTGTGGGAAGTCTTTTAGGAGGCCAGCTGAATTGCGCCGCCATGAGCCGATTCATACAGGGGAGAAGCCCTTTAAGTGCTCTTTGTGTCCCTATAGCGCTGCTCAAGCCGTTCAGCTGCGCTCTCACATGTCCCGGCGCCACCATCCACAGCCATTTTCCAGTGTGACTTGTCCATCCACCACCAATACAGCAGCCACCACCAATTCCACCATAACACAACCATCTCCTTGTGTGGGATCACATCATTCTACTAACAGTTATCGACAGATTTGGCACCCACCTCATCCTCATCACTAAAATCTGCAAAAAAAAAAAAAAAAAAAAAAAAAAAAAAAGGGAAAATTATAACTCTTGTGTGTGATTCGTTCTGTTTTCGTCCCTCCTTAGGTATTCTCTCAAGATTGTGCTGGTGTTGGTACAAGTGGCACCTATGTTAATGCATGGACTGGAGGAGGAGGGGGAGGAGGTGCAGGAGGAGGAGGTGCAGAAGGAGGAGGAGGAGGAGGCTTGGGAACCAGTACCAGTGGCAGCAGAGGGTACTTGGGCATACTGGCTGGCCTTCGATGGGATCGCAGTTGCTACCTTTGCGGGAAAACGTTCATGAGGCCGGCCGAGTTGACCCGTCATATGAGGTCACACACCGGCGAAAAACCCTTTGCCTGTCACCTGTGCCCATGGCGGGGGTCACAGACGTGGCACCTGAAAAATCACTTGGCCCGGGTCCACCTGATCACGTCCACCAAAAGTCAGTAATAATCAGTTGTCCTTTGGATCATTTTTGCACAAAGAAAATATTATCATAGAAAAATATGATGCACATTGTCAGTGTCTCAAAGAAGTATGTCTTTAAAAAAAAAAGGTTACGAAGAAATCTGGCGTGATTTTAATAAAAAAAAAAAAGGTCTCACAAATTTGCGTGTATGTAAACGATAATGCCTGTTGCGAGTATTATTGGGTTGTTTACAAAGCATGGTGGTAGTATACATGTTACTGTTGATGGGGTTATCAAGTTATTTTTTATTTATTTTTGGGAGGCCCCTTGATATGCTATACGTTATACCTCAGAATCGGAAGCAGTTGACTATTAAGTCTGTGTGTGGCTGTTTCAATTATGTATAAATATATAAATAAAATATAGATTATATATATATGAATATAATATATATGTAAATAAAATGTTTTTCATAAAGTTATGTTGTGTATTATTCCATTACCTTTGTGTTTTTCTTACTGTTTAGAATTTAGAGATGGTGAGTGAAAAATTGAACCCTTGTTCACAAGTGAACCATTCATAAAAAAAGGAACTTCTTCCCTTAAGACTCAGTTATTTCTGTCGCGTAGCTCTTGAGAACTTTGACCGCGTAAGAAAAAAAACCATGTGGAGATTTTCACTGTAGATGTAGGTAACCTCGTGTGAGATGTACGAGAAGCCAAGATTTTTAACGATGCATAAATTCTTTTTATATTTACAATATTTATTCCCTGATACAAAATCTAATACTCTTTTTCTCTTGAAGGAAGTGAAATGGAAAAAGGTGTTGATTAATCCAGAAAGGTTACAGCAGTGCTTGACACTGGCTTGAATCTCTCTCTCTCTCTCTCTCTCTCTCTCTCTCTCTCTCTCTCTCTCTCTCTCTCTCTCTCTCTGGTTTTGCTATTATTCAACGTGTCAATTTCAAGCTACAGATATTCCTGTTGTACATGCAAATTTATTTGTAGACCACATGGGAATAAATACGTCTGGTCATTAAAGAATCCGATACGGAGGTAGAAAGATTATTATTAATAATTGACACATTTCTCAATATATATATATATATATATATATATATATATATATATATATATATATATATATATATATATATATATATATATACTATTGCTTTCAGTGAAGGTTTGAGTGCGTAAGAAGGAACTGCGGGCATTGTGATTAGCATTTATTAATCATTTGATGTGTAAAGGCGAGAATTAACAAAGGATTGCAATTTACTTCACTGGTGTATTGTGTATGCCTAACTAATTTTGAGTTCTCAGAGGAAACCATTGGTCAGAAGTCATTAAACAGTGTTTCGCTTAGTTCTTAGCTCTCTCTCTCTCTCTCTCTCTCTCTCTCTCTCTCTCTCTCTCTCTCTCTCTCTCTCTCTCTCTCTCTCTCTCTCTCTGAATCAGTGTCAGCTTTTCGTTATATAAGTCATATTTGATTATGAATATAAACACCTGTGTACATGTTCGGGATATTTAATGCCCATTAAGTTCGGCGTACTGCTTGCTGTGTTGGCTTGTAAAATAAGGTATTGCCTTTAATATACTAGTAGTTTTATATTGGGAATTTTAGGTCCTCCGTGGGAATGAATGCTGTGTTCGAATTCACTTTCAAAATGGCCTCTGTTTTGTATGCATGTCTGTTAATGCGCCAAAATACAGTAATTGAATGTATTCAAAGATACACCGAAATAGTCGCCTCCAACTATTTATGTACCGAAATACACTTCTCTCTGTGTATATACGCTGAATTAAATACTTCACTGAACACTGATTGTTGCACTGAAAGACTCACTTCTTTCAGTTGATACAATGAATTCAAATCTGTCAGCTTCACTGTTTATAAACCGTATATAATCCATATCAATTTTTAAATTTTTTAAAATGTATTTTCATACTCGAAATACATTCTTAATTATTTGGTACACTGATAAGATTCGTCGGTGTTAACTCCTGTGGCTTAGTGTCCACATCTTTCCCACAGTTAGGCCTGAGCTAATTTGGGACGTGAGGTTACGTGCCCTGGCCCCCAGCTTTAGCATTTGAGAGCCACGCAGGAAAGCTTGTAATTAAAATAGATAATGACTATTTTGTCTCTGGGGTCTCACTGTGACCCATTACATTTCGCAGCAAGAATCTGTCTGTCATTCATCCAGGAGGTTGAAACTTGTAGTCGCACTGGCCAGTGCCTACGATTGCCGATGGCTTTGTGTTCAAAATTACCGAAGTGTGAAGCCACGGATGTTTTAATATGCTTGAGTCTCTCTCTCTCTCTCTCTCTCTCTCTCTCTCTCTCTCTCTCTCTCTCTCTCTCTCTCTCTCTCTCTCTCTCTCTCTCTCTCTCTCTCTCTCTCTGGGGTAATGCCGTCAGTGCATCTCATGCGGTGCTCTGTAGGTATTACTTAGTTTCTGTGCAGTTGATTCGTAGTGCAACTGTGAGGTTTTCCACCTGTTACACCTTTCAAAGCTTTTTTCTTTTAATTTCCGTTTCAGTGCTGAATGACCTCATACGTTCCAGCGCTTGACCTTTGGCCTAAATTCTCTCTCTCTCTCTCTCTCTCTCTCTCTCTCTCTCTCTCTCTCTCTCTCTCTCTCTCAACTTGAGGAATTGTCTTCGTTGCATTTCAGCCATAACCGGTTAATCAGATGCTTAATTTGAAAAAAAAAAAAAAAAAAAAAAAAAAAAAAAAAAAAAAAAAAAGCTTCCAGAATGCCCTGCTGGATATGCCAAGTTCCGATGCCACCTGTCAGTTCAGACCTTGAGTTTCAGCAGTCTCAAATCTTGGTATCATCCGAACTCGATTTGGCCCTGTATCCCGAATTCAAGCATAAAGCCATTGCTTTCAAGTACTGATATCATGTCTGATTCTGCATACCTTGACGCGGGGTGGAAGCAGTCAGCAGGTAAATCTCTCTCTCTCTCTCTCTCTCTCTCTCTCTCTCTCTCTCTCTCTCTCTCTCTCTCTCTCTTCTTCTTTTGTAGGTCCTGCTGGGTGGCAAGATATTCTTGACAACTCTGTCATTGTTTGATCGTCCGTATTCGACTCCTGGAGGGTACAGATGTTCTTTCCCCCTTGCTTCGTAATATATTGTTGAGAGAAGCGTTTTATCCAATCCAGGAGTGGGCTGTGAAAGAGGAAAAAGAGTCAATGAACGTTATACTTAACAGCGCGGCCCCGTCTCGAGAGGTCAAGGATAAGGGAAACCAGAAAGAGTGTGAGAATTCCGGAGCATGTGGCATCCTCTCGGAAGTTGCCGGATGCGACGAGAGAAGAAGAGAATGTTTCTGATGACGAGAATTGGATGAATATAAACAAAAGTAGATGAATTAAGTCCAGGCTTCAAGAACTAAGTTTTCATGCGTCACTGCCTCAGTGTAAGTCATTCGTTAAATATATTACGCTGATTTGTTTAAAATGGCTATGGATCCGTGTGGACAATGTTATATTAATGTTAATAATACGTTGTGGTCCAGGGATAGGCTGAAGTAGTCTGTGTCCTTTGTGTACCTGGTGGTCAGCCAGCTGTAGTGTGTTCGAGAGAATAAGGCAGCTTTAAAGTGTGGCTACACTACGTTGTGGAAACTGGAGGTCCTTTCGCAGAATAATACATATCCCACCTAGATGGTAACATTCATCAGATATTCTCCCCCTTCCCCGTCTCTCCTCTCTCTCTCTCTCTCTCTCTCTCTCTCTCTCTCTCTCTCTCTCTCTCTCTCTCCAAACAAAATGGCGCAATAACTCGTTTTTGTCAGAAAGAACTTAGACTAATCGACGCATATTGGGGCCATACCTACCCCCTCCCTTCCTCCCCTTCTCTCTCTCTCTCTCTCTCTCTCTCTCTCTCTCTCTCAGCTTATACAATTTGGCCAAGGCCCTTTCTCGTTGCGAACAAACGAACACCCATAAATCGACAGAGGCTGAGGCAGACGTGATCTCTCTCTCTCTCTCTCTCTCTCTCTCTCTCTCTCTCTCTCTCTGCTTAGAATACAAAATGGTGAAGGTCTCCCTTTCGGTTACGAACACACACACACACACTCTCTCTCTCTCTCTCTCTCTCTCTCTCTCTCTCTCTCTCTCTCTCTCAATGACGTAGACTCAAACAGTTCCCCCTCCTCTCTCTCTCTCTCTCTCTCTCTCTCTCTCTCTCTCTCTCTCTCTCTCTCTCTCTCTCTCAATGACGTAGACTCAAACAGTCCCCCTCTCTCTCTCTCTCTCTCTCTCTCTCTCTCTCTCTCTCTCTCTCTGTGTGTGTGTGTGTGTGTGTGTGTGTGTGTTGGTGTGTTAGCTCTCATGCTTAAAATTCGAAGGTTTGATGCAAGGCTGATGTGCTCATGAAAACGCATATATGTCTAACTATGTATGAATATAACAGACAGGAAGCCGTCCCGATAGAATTGCAAGTGACCACCACGTAATTGCAGTCAAGATTGCAAAGATTGGTCTTTTCAGTTTTGCCGCCATGAATGAATTCGATGGCGTGCTTTTTAACCGTTCGGAAAATCGGGTGTTATTATTATTATTATTATTATTATTATTATTATTATTATTATTATTATTATTATTATATAGTGACTTCGAGCTCCGTCATCACATAATGTTCTCCCTACAAGTCCACGCAAAAGTCCCTCATGATCAACATTGATAAGCTTAGATTTCTCGTTCATTTTGAAGCCTTTTTGTTTGTTTGTGTATTGCCCACTTTGTTTTGGCGTCCTATGCATGCCGTGCATGTCCTACATCCTTGAAATCGTTTATAATTGTGGGGCCTGTTTGTCTCGGTGAAGTATCTCTGCGTAGAATTTAATTGTAGGCAGTTGTATAGAGAAGTCAACTGTAGAAATTCATGCAAGTGAAGAATCCGTTGTGCTTTATTAGTACTGGGTTGTCCGCCACTTGTACGAAGGCTGTGTCAACCTGACTTTCAAGTCGCACGAGTGATAAAATGAATAAACTCAAGTATTTTCATTTCAGATGATGAGAGAGAATGATCAGGCTAAAAAAAAAAAAAAAGATTGATGCTCATTTGGTTTGGGATTTTCTTGTTGTAATTATGTTGCCATTAATGTAAAATTCCTTTTAGTGGAAACATGAGTGAAGCTAGTTTTTTGTGAGGTGTGCTCCTTAGGGTACATTGTGTATTAAATGGAATCTGCAGCAGATGGGAATTGGTGGTGATGATGATGATGATGATGCAATAACTGCAGCATTTTAACTCCCAGTAGATTGGTGTTGTTCTGACGCCAGTGTTTCTCTCTTCTAGGACTTGGGTGGTGTAGGTCTGGGCGTGATGAGCAGGCTGGGCCTGGTGCAGGTGGCGCTGGCCAGCCAGGTCCTGCAGCACGCCAAGGAGGATGAGGAAATCGAGGTCGAGGAGCAAGAACCGCGGATGCTGCATGACATGGAGTACAGTAGTAGCCTAAATTTCGCCGACACGGGACACTTCATTTGCAAGTTCTGCGGCAAAATCTTCTTTTACCCGTCGTCGCTCGAGAAGCACATCCGGACGCACACGGGGGAGAAGCCCTTCAAGTGCCCTCAGTGCCCCTACGTGGCCAGCCAGAAGAGCCACGTCAAGACCCACATGCAACGCCGTCACCATAAAATCAGCGCGAACTTCTAAGGGTCATGTCTGCGTGTGTGTGTGTGTGTGTGCGCGTGTGCGCGTGTTTGTGCGTTTGTATGTGGTTACGAGCGATCGTGGCGGCGGCGGCGGTTCGTGGCATATGTCCCCCTTCAGAGAAGTCCCCCTTCATACTGGCTTGTCCTTCCTTCCTCGTCCTTCTGCAGCGTCTTGGCACCCGATGGAAGGGCTCCTAACTCCTCCACATGCGCCTCCCATTGCCTCCTCCTCCTCCCCCCTCCTCCTCCTCCCCCCCCTCCTCCTCCTCCCCCCTCCTCCTCCTCCTCCTCTCCTCACCTCTCCTCTCCTCTCCTCTTAACTACCGTTTTCTACTTGGCGTTCAAGCACCACCTGTATTCCTTTCTGTGGTGATCCCTCAACCTTGAAATTCTCGGACGGCTTTTCCGTTGAGGAGATAAACCACTTCCTCCAAAAGAATCTGGACGCGGATTGTTTATGATGCTTTTGTCGCTTTTTGAGATACACATGTCTCCATCAGTTTCCCTAATCTCCTGGAAGGAGGCGCCTCCTTGTAACGTAGCCTCTCCCCTCAACCCGTCCTTCCTTCCTTCCTTCCTTCCTTCCTTCCTTCCTTCCTTCCTTCCTTCCTTCCTTCCTTCCTTCCTTCCCCATGTCGCGTAACAGATGGCCTTTACTTCGGGGCGTGTATTACTGGTAAAATGGACTCACTCAGGAAAACGTTATTAAAGTTAACATTGATCCCCAAAAGATATTCACTTTGCAAACTGCATTCCTGTCGAGAATTCCTCCTTGCTACTAGCTTGCAGTCGGCCCCTCCCCCACCTCTATCCTCCTCCTCCCACTCCTCCCTCCCTTCTCGACCTCGTACTACCCTTGGATTGCATCGGGGCATTGCTTAGTGACATCTATCCCATCTCGACAACGTCTCTTCTCCCCCCCCCCCAAACCCAGAGTCCCCTGCGGAAGAGGCAACAATTTTCAGCAGTTGGTTCGTTGTACATATTAGTTTAAAAGCCAACTGTCGAAAAGAAATTGTAGTCCTGTTCTGCTTAAGCAGAGAAATTAAAAATAAAAACAAAAAGGGAAGCAAAAACCTTTATTTTTTTCGGTGCTGCTCTGACTTCAGAGACTGGTTGGAAGCTGTTCTGCAAATCTCACTGTAGGTGTTTGTGGTGTTTGTGCTCCCCTGCGCACGTTGGAAAGCAAGGCCGAAGTGGTGTTTGTGAAACCTCTTATCATTTTTTCCTTCATTAGTTTACTCAAAGCCGGTTTTTGTTTGTTTTCTGTTATTTAATGCGGTGTAATACGTCCTTACAAAGAGGAAGGTTTTGCATACGAGGAACTCGTTTCGTCGCCAAGGAAGCTAAAAGTCTTCAGGAACGGTCTCGTGCCACCGGCAGCAGGATTTTGTGGAACGCACCGGAGACCAGTTTCCAGTCAAGGAGAACTTTTCGTTTGTGTAATTTATTCGTTAATTTCATCTTGCGTTGGACGCTCTCGCACACGTTCCGTCGTGTGATGAGAAAATGACCTCAAATGTGAGGTCATTGAACTGTGTTGGTGTTCCACGAGGTGGATATGAAGAAAAAAAAAAAGATGCCTCAGACCTTTGTGATATTTCGTGGGAAGGTGGACGGAGGTAGAGGTTTTGCAAGTGTATCGATTCTCCAGATATTTACTTACGGATCCTGTTTGTTTCTCTGAATTGCATTCCATGCATCGAATCAATTTTCGAACTTTGATCATTCTGTGCTTAATAAAAACTTGTGTGTGTGTGTGTGTTTGTGTACGTGTGTCATATGCAGAACATATTTTGCAGTCGCATCAAAATACCGATCGAAACGACACGTGAGAATCGCTCGGCGGACCGTCCCGAAAAGTAGCATACGCTACGGTCTAGATGAGGGGACGCCCACGCCTTGCCGGAAATGAAGTCTTATATACCTAGCCATGTGATAACAGTTACAAACGAGAACTACTACAATCAGGATATTGTGTTGCTGTTCGACAGACAGTGATATCAGGGACAACAGTAAATAGTGAAGAAATACCGTTAAGAAATAGTGTGTTTTATTTGAGCTCAGAGGGTTATGATGACGCGTCCAGTACCTGTATACCAGTTTATTTTTTGTTCAAGGCAGTAAATATGGCAGCACTGATTCGAACGTTGAGATTTTGGTTTAGTCAAAGAAATCGGTGATTTGGTATTTATTTGTCTCTAGAAAGTTCTAACTTATTTCCATGCTTTCAAGTGTTGTGATTTTGGAAGTATGTTTTGTTGAGGAGAATGTTTTTTATTCTAGTTTCTTTTTGTGGGTTTGCCTTGCTTAATATTCTAATAGAAGATCTGAAGGAAAGATGTTGATTTATTATTATTATTATTATTATTATTATTATTATTATTATTATTATTATTATTATATAGATATTGTGGGAAATAAAAATGTCTGAAAATGTTGAGATCTACGTGTTTAATTTCCTTCACACACTTTTAAGCGTCCAAAAATGTCTTATATAAAATTTTGTTTTTATATTTTTGTAAAAATATTTTTATTCCTGTAAATTTCATTTTCGTTTTTGTTGCTGCAAAATTTTTTTTTATTTGCCTATATGTGTATGTTTGAATAATTATTGTTATATTAGTGAAAATTTTTATTTTTTTTAGTGAAAAAAAATTTTTAGTGAAAAATTTTATTTTTATAGTGAAAAAAAATTTAGTGAAAAATTTAACTTGTGACTTGTAATCCTTTTGACTAATTACTCATTGAACCTGTAACTGGTTCATTTTCATCACACCAAAGCAGTTGAACGTTTAATGTGGCTTTTGGCGAAGTCAATATGTTGGCTGCCTTGTGTAGTGGAAAATGGCTTGGGTTGATCACGTACCGTCACATGAGAGAGAGAGAGAGAGAGAGAGAGAGAGAGAGAGAGAGAGAGAGAATTGATTCACTTGACTTCCCTCAGCACATGCGCAGGAGGTGAGAGAGAGAGAGAGAGAGAGAGAGCTCACCCGATTGCCACACATATAAGAGAGAGAGAGAGAGAGAGAGAGAGAGAGAGAGAGAGAGAGAGAGAGAGAGAATGAAATTGATTTGCTCGACTACTGTTCCCTTCCACACGTACAAACACACACACACACACAGACACAAACGCACACTCACCTCTCTGGCAAGTGAGAGAGAGAGAGAGAGAGAGAGAGAGAGAGAGAGAGAGAGAGATGGGGGAATTAAGGGGGAGTGTTTGTGGTGGACTTAGAGTGAGTTATTGATTGTGTGTTTGCTCACGCGCGGGCGCGTATACAAGTTTCTCTTATGAATTGTCATGTGCTTTTGTGTGGCGTAGAACCAGCAGATCTCTCTATATTGGAAACTTCCCAGTCGCATCTGGATGGTAATGAAATGAGCATTCATTAGGCTTTTCCCATATCCTAGATGTTTTGTTACCCGCAAGTGATTTTGGAAGTTGCTTTTATGCTACTGTTGCCCCGAGAGGAAGGAAGTGTTTTGATGGCCCTAATTTTGGCACTCCGCGTCTTTTCATTTCCCTTTTATTTAACCTTGCGTAAGCCACTGTTTTGCTTTGTGTTTAAATTTTTTAACTTTATGTAGGTCTCTCTCTCTCTCTCTCTCTCTCTCTCTCTCTCTCTCTCTCTCTCTCTCTCTCTCTCTCTCTCTCTCTGGTATTTAAGAAAGTCTTCTGTCATTGGCCTCAAGGAATTTTGACTAACGTGGGATGTAAATTTTAACATTCTTCATCATTCACCCTTCCAAGTCTTCTAAAATTTGGAATTGCCATTCTGCAAGGCTTTGTGATTTTGGAATTGCCATTCTACAAGGCTTTGTGATTTTGGAATTATCATTCTGCAAGGCTTTGGGATTTTGGAATTTCCATTCCACAAGGCTTTGTGATTTTGGAATTATCATTCCGCAAGGCTTTGTGATTTTGGAATTTCCATTCCACAAGGCTTTGTGATTTTGGAATTATCATTCCGCAAGGCTTTGTGAT